>NC_061103.1:49664909-49709792 GCF_015104395.2 Macrobrachium nipponense
GATTATCTTCTCTAAGTTATTTGTTTTTGCTTCACTCATTGTTTCTTCCAACTGGGTTAGATCTCCTTTTCTGTCTTGTTGGCTTACTTTAAACTCTATATATGCAAGGTATTTCTGGTGAGACTCTTCTGTAACTTTCAAATATTTGATTTCTTTTGTTTCATTTCTGAATGTTTTCCTTACTTTAGTGTTCATTTTGAATTGGACCTTTATGAGGTGATGGTCTGATAGATCTATTCATATTTTCCCTCGTCTATCTCCATACATTCATATTTTTTTATACATATTTTGGTTGACTAGGGCAAAGTCTATAGCACTGTTCTGATCTCCTCTACTCCAGGTTATCTCTTCTTTGCAGCTGGGATCTCCATTTAATAGCGTTAGGTCATATTTTCCATTAGGTCCATAACATATTTTCCATTTGATCAAGTTCTTGTGTCCCTATGAAACCTAAGTGCCCATTGAAATCCCCAAGGACTATCATAGGCAGGCCTGTGGATTTTTCTATGGCTACATGTAAGGCACTTATTATTTGTTTATTTCTTTCTTATCACTAGTTGACATGTAGACCAGAATTATGTTGAATATTGTTGTTCTATAGTTAATCCTTTACTATTAGAATGTCTTTGTGTTCTGACTTTTCTTTTTCTATCTGGATCTCTCCTTTGGTTCTATACATTATTAGTAGGCCTCCTCCTTTGGTGTCGTCTTCATCTCTCATTGAGTCTACCACTTTGATGCTTGTTGGGAATAGTAATTTTTGCTGTTTAAGGTGTGTTTCTGTGATGCACATAATTGTGTTTTCTTTTGTTATTTCCACAAGCTCGATTATTTTTGCTTTTGTCAGTCCTTGGGTGTTTATAAGCTTTATTTCAAGATTTCTTGATATATCTTCTGTCTTGCTCACTAATTTTCACTTTCTCTATTTACAAAATTGCTTTCTACCGTCAAACCATTTATCTATCTTTTGCAAACCACTTTTTTCTTCTAGGTCTAATAGTAAGATTGTTACTGAAGTTACTTTCCTTCACCTACCTGCCCTAAACTAATTTCCATTCTTCTACTTCCTTCCTCAGAGCTCTTAACATTACTACTATATATTCTATTTTCTCCTAAATCTAATTTATTTACACTCATAAAAAAATTATTACTCCCTATCTCTAAATTATTTACAATTCTATCTACTTTACATTTTCCTACCTCTAACTCATTTACACTTCAACAATTCTTTGTTTCTACTATATTCCCCTGGATTTCCTTTTTAGAGCATTCTAGTCGTCTGAAAGTTTTCTCTTCTCTTCGGCTCTTCCTTACTTATGAACCATCCTTCCTCTTTGTTATCCTGCTTTTTCTTTAATTCAGATCTTAATATGCTATCTTTTCTCTTTCTTTAGCAGTCATGTCTGGAACTATAGATATTTTTTTGTTTTTTTTGTATATCCTTCTTTGCATTCCTTAGCAGTCTGGCACTTTTTAATATGTTCCACTTTTCCCTCTCATGGCTGAGCTTCACTAGAAGTGGTCTGGGCCTTGATCTGCCTATCGCCTCATTGTGTTTTGACCCTTATTGCAGTCGTGGCCTACCTAACCTTACTATATCTTTAATATTCCATTCATCTTTATTAAGGTTAAGTTCTTTTGTGGAATATTTCGTTGCACCTCTCTTCATCTAGTTTCAAGTTCTCTGTTTCCTCTACTGCTATATGCTCTGGCAGGTTGAATATGATTAGGTTTTCCTTCCTTCTGTCTTTGTCCTGGGCCTCTCTTATTTCTTCCTGATTTGTTTGCCCTTATTCTACTGCTGCTGAGGATCTCTTCCTTTATGTCTTTTGCTAGGTTTCTTTAATGTCCTTAATCTCATCCTTTATGTCTTTGACTAGGGACTCTTTAATGTCCTTAAAGTCCTTAAGGGTTATTTCTATTTGCAGAAGTCTACCTTTAAGCGTCTGGTTCTCTCCCTGAGTTCTTTGATCTCTGTATCCTTCTGGTCCTGGCACTTACTACAATCTGCACAATACCATTTATTACATCTACAGCTCTCTGAATCCCAGCATACTGATCATTAGTGATATTGGTGCAATTCGTATGAAACCATTCCCTACATTTGTCGCATTCTAACGCCTTTTGTTGCCTACCTACTTCCCTTCTACACTGTGGGAGGCCCACGTGTCCCCCCTGAATTTTTGGTGAGGTCTAGCACGGTTATCAACTCCACCTACGCTATCTCGGTTACTCCTAGATCCTGCCATTTCTTATATATGCCCTAGATATGCAAAAAAATGTAAACCAATGTTGCAATACTTGCTTTGTTCGTTCCCTTTACCTCCTCTTGCTTCCTCCCAATGAATACCATCAATATTATTCTTTGGAGCTTGAATGACAAGATTCAATGGTCCTTTTGGTGGGCTTGTTTCATAAGAATAGGGTTCTTCATCTTCTGAAGAAGAAGAAGAAGAAGAAGAAGAGAAGAAGAAGAAGAAGAAGAAGAAGAAGAAGAAGGATATGGGATATGCCAGTGGAAATTGTACCCATAATGGCATAATCATAGGAACACTAGGCACGATCCCAAGATCCATGAAAATTACTACTACTACTACTACTAATAATATAATAATAAATAATAATAATAATAATGACAATCAAAAGCCACAGTAGTGTTAAAATATATTATTGTACAATGGTAAAAAATACAAGGAGAGACTTTCGGATACTGCTCCGTATCCCTCTTCAGTCCTACTGACGGTCAAACAATGGAGGGAGCGTTACAACAGTGAAAAAAAAAAAAATATATATAACAACTGGTTTAAGGCGGATGGATTTAAGTGTTGGTTAGGTTATCCCCATTTGGTTGTTTCTGTTGGCGAGACGGCTGGAGCGGCGAAGTGGTCGTTCAGGTGATTCCAGCTCAGCAGACACTCCATCGGTGCCATGACTTGAAGCTGTAGTAACCTCAGTCATCTGGGATAAAAGAGAAGTGTGAGCAACATCAGGGGTCTCACAATCACCGGACATATGAGTCCTAAAATCGTTGACAAAGTGGTCAATTATTAAAGAATTGGTAAAACTATCTTCATCAGTGAAGGTTTTGTTCCCTTCAAAAGCACACCCCTCTCTAATAGCAGCTCCTTCCACTAGGCGACGAACACCAACATCCCCACTCTTAAAAATGACAGAGGCACCATTCCAATTGATGTTGTGTCCTGGAACGAATGAATGTGAAACAAGGGCATTATTCATTGCATGGAGTTCATAGGCCCTACGATGTTCAGAAAGTCTTACATCCAAACCCCGCCCACTTTCTCCAAAGTATTTCTGAGGGCAATTGGCACAGGGAATTTGATAAACACCGGATGTTTTCCTAATATCATTGTTGTTATTATTGCACACTAACCGATTTCTGATAGTATTTTTAAAATTGAAAGCAATTTGAATTTCTTTTTGCTTACTATTTGCAAGATAGCAGGTATTTTCCAGTTTCGGATTGTAAGCTATGGATAAATACTTCTTATTTTTGACCACATTAGGATTACCTGCTGCACTCATACCGTAATATATTCGTTTTGCTTTAGAGACAGCTCTTTCTATAATGTGAGTGGGATATTTCAGACCCTTAAAAACATTGAAGATATGCTGAAGCTCAAGTTCTAAAAGTTCGATATCACAAATACGAAGGGCTCTAAGACAAAAGTTGACAATGATATTCGCTTTTACCCTCAACGAATGAAAGGAATAGAAATCAATGTAACCCCCGGCATTAGTACTTTTACGAAACACCGAAAATTTAAACCTGTTACTTACGTTATCTCTAATAACCAAAACATCCAAAAATGCAAGCTTATTATCTTCCTCCAGTTCAACAGTGAATTTAATTGAGGGTACAATGCTATTGGCACGGTCAACTAGCTGTTGTAGCTCTGCGTCGTCTCCTTTGAAAAGAATAAAAATATCATCAACAAATCTGAAATTCAAATTGCTTTCAATTTTAAAAATACTATCAGAAATCGGTTAGTGTGCAATAATAACAACAATGATATTAGGAAAACACCCGGTGTTTATCAAATTCCCTGTGCCAATTGCCCTCAGAAATACTTTGGAGAAAGTGGGCGGGGTTTGGATGTAAGACTTTCTGAACATCGTAGGGCCTATGAACTCCATGCAATGAATAATGCCCTTGTTTCACATTCATTCGTTCCAGGACACAACATCAATTGGAATGGTGCCTCTGTCATTTTTAAGAGTGGGGATGTTGGTGTTCGTCGCCTAGTGGAAGGAGCTGCTATTAGAAAGGGGTGTGCTTTTGAAGGGCAGGGCCCGTGAGAGGGGGGTGAAGCTGGTTTCTTTACACCAGGGCCCGGTCTCAAAGGGGGCCAGTCACCCGACCAGGAGGGAAAAAAAAATGGGAGAGCAAATGGAGAGAGAGAGAGAGAGAGAGAGATAGAGAGAATACTAATATGCAAAACACACCATAAACATATGTATATATATAATAGAAGTTTATACAGTTTATCAGTAAAATAATAGTTGTTAAAAAACTTTTTCTAAATAATCTTAAGCCTGGAGTGACACCACGTAATTACGTAAATGAATGCAGCTCAGCTGTGTTGGAATATAAGCGATGTCAACTCTCCGTCTCTCCGTCTCGCTCAGTCACCATCATTCTGATTGCCTGGCAAGATGTACATCGTCTTTCTCATTCCTTGGCAAACATTTCAGTAAGTTACAGAACTTACAGCAGTGGTTCCCAACCATGGGGGAAATGGTATGGACCGTATAGTGTTATGTGCATTGTTTATTTACACCAGTTTGTTTATGATAGTTTATCCATATTTTCCTTTAAAATATATGCAGTCACACCTGGTTGTTGTTTTTCATAATTTTCTTGGGGGAGGGGAGGGGGAGGCTTACATCGCATGGTTCTTATATACCCTTTAGCTGGATAATGCCTAAATAGGCGGTTACTTATACCTACAGGTCTATAGCTTATAGGCTTGCCGCTTGCTTTGCTCACCAAATAGGCTGCTTCAAAGAAAAAATTACAAAGTCGATTTTTGAGTCCAAGTCCATCCCTGTTAAATTAAATGAATTGTTCAATAACAACATGTACATTTTTTAAACAAATTGACCAAAAACTGTTGAGTTATGCACCATGTAATGGTGTAAGTGTCATAATGTCATTATCACCATTGTGCTTTAGCCTTTAGGGTAAAGTTTTTTTTGTTTTCCTCTTCTTTCAGACTGCATAATGTATTCTCACAAATCAGGTGCACAGAAGCGGAAAGAAAAACAGGCTAGGGAAGAGGCTGTTTCAAAGTGTGCAAGAACATTATTTGAAGTGGGTGTTAAGAAAATAGACATAATAGACACTAATGTAGAAGAACAGAATATCTTGCCCTCATCCTCAGAGTCAGACCCCTCAACTTCACAGTCACTAGTCCAGGATGCCCAACAGGAAGCCGAATCCGATGTAATAAATGCAGAACCCAAAGACACTGAACAACAAAGAGATATAGGTTTGATCCCTGATAGGCCATCTCGAGTGCAGATTGAAGATTTTGTTAGACAGGGCCCTCAGCCAATACCAAGTCAAATTGCTTCAGATGATAAGGGTAACAGTTTCCTTATACAGTTTTGAAAGTTCAGAGACCAAATGGTGAAACTGGAAAACGAGATTGGCTAGTGTATAGTCAGCGTAAAAGAGCACTTTTTTGTTTTCCTTGTCGACTGTTTATTGCATGGATGTACCCAACACCAAGCCAAAAAACACCTTCAAATTTTGCTTCATGTGGCATTGGAAAACAATCGTCATGGAAAAAACTTTATAACCGCATTCCAGAAAACATGGAGCATAACAAACTACCACCAAAACAGTGTTATTTCTAGACTGGCGTCAGTTAGAAGCACGTTTGAAAGAGGAATCTGGAATTGATGATCAGTTACAGAGATCAATTCAGTCTGAGAAAAGTAAATGGAAGCTAATTCTAAACGAATCTTGGATGTTGTACTGACTTTAGGAGAGCGAGGCCTTTCATTTCAAGGAGAGTCTAGCATGATAGGTGATACAAATAATGGACATTTTCTTTTCTTGGTATAATTGAGCTGCTTTCTCGTTATGATCCCATTCTTCAAGATCATGTATCTAAAGTGAGTGAGAGAAGCTCAGAAGGATGGGAAGCGTCTTCAGGCTCATTATCTTTCCTATTCGTCACAAAATGAATTCATTCCATTATGTGCCGAAAAAGGTTAAAGACTGTATTCCTTAATGAGCGTGATCAGGCCAAATATTATTCAATAATGGTTGATGCTACCCCGGATATGTCACATACTGAACAAAGTACATTCATCCTGAGATACCTAACTTGTGATGAATGTGTAAAATACCTGATACAAGAGAGATTTCTTTCATTTATTGATGACAGTAAGAAGACAGGGGCAGACATTTCAGAGGTGATATTAAAATTTCTTAGTGATTCTCATATTCCTTTTGAAGATTGCAGAGGTCAGGGATACGACAATGGTAGTAATATGTCAGGTGAGTACAATGGAGTCCAGAGCCATCTTAAAAGAAATAATCCTCTCTGCTTGTTCTCACCTTGTGGCTGTCATTCCTTAAACTTGTGTGGTTTCTGATGCTGCTGCTTGTTTGCAAAGAGGTAGTAACATTTTTTGGGATGGTACAGACAGTATATAATATTTGCTCGAGCAGTCCCAAACGCTGGGAGATACTTAAGAGTCACATTGCGGCATCTCTTCACGGTTTATCTGGAACTCGGTGGACAGATAGAGTAGCTAAGGTTAGTGTTTGTCAGGCCCTTTGCACAACATTTACCTGGTATTCTCGCTTCACTTAAAGAAATATCCCAACTGAAGAGTTTAACAGCTAAAACTAAAAAAGTAGATGTGGCAGCCGCTATTAAGTATGTGTCTTCTTTTGAATGTATTTTGATGGCTGCTTTTTGGTTCAAGTTATTGAATTCAATAGATCAGAGAAATCAGGTGATTCAAGCTCAGTCTTCTACTGTAGATATTGAAGTAAAAAACATAGAGGACTTGGAAACTGAATTGCAGTCTCTCAAAAAGAAGTGGCATTAATTTATGATGAAGCCAAAGTTGTTGCAGTTGCCATGAACATTGACCCAGTATTTCGAGTCACTCGGAAAGGAAAAGAAAAATCCTTTTTGATGACTCCGACTCTGATGATGATAAGGTATCAGGTGCAGATTCACTTATACAGACAGACGAACATAGGTTTAAGAAAGAAGTGTTTTTTAAGGCTATTGACACAGTATGTGAGAGACTAAACAAGCGTTACCAGGCCATCTTCCAGATTAACAAACTATTTGGGTTTCTGTGGTCATATCTTGATATGACTGATGAAGTGATAGTAAATGATTCTAAAAACTTTAGCACTGAGTATAGCAAAGACATCTCTAGTGACAAGCTAACTGAGGAAATTCTGTACCTTAAGAATATACATAAAGCCAATTTAGACGACAACTCTCTCTCTCCACTTCTGCTTCTTAATAAGATCACAAATTAAAAACTACAAGATTTGTTTTCCAAATATATGCACAGCCTTGAGAATTTTCTTGACATTGCCAGTCACAGTTGCCTCTGCAGAAAGATCCTTTAGCAAATTAAAGTTGATTAAGAATCACTTAAGAAGCACAATGGGACAAGAGAGATTATCATCACTAAGTCTTTTAAGCATTGAAAGTGATTTGGCACGAAAGATTGATTTTGATGATTTAATTGAGTGTTTTGCTGCTAGAAAAGCAAAGGAAAGGAGTATGTCTTTAATAATTATACATGTATACTTGTATGAAACAGTCACATTTATGATTTATTTAATATAGGGAAATTTGAATTTCAAATTCATCAAAACTTTATTATGCATGATAATTATACACAACATGCAACAGGCCAACAGTGACTTACTGCACAATGCCACTTTAATGAGTTTCATGAGTAAGTTTTGTTTATCTCATTATACGTAATGTAATAACAAAATAAATTGTTTAACAGCAAGTCATAAATAAAAGCTCCAATACGGCAAGATGAACAGAATTTACCATCCTACCAGTGAACATTTATGGCTTTAAATTGGCTCTTAAAATTGGTCAAATTCTAAAATCCTGACCCCCCAGCAGCTGGATGGGCTCACTTCGCTCGCCAAATGGTAGGGGCCAATGACACTCACAGTACCAGGCCCAGTGATGGCTCTCCCGGCTGGCCCTGTTGAAGGGAACAAAACCTTCACTGATGAAGATAGTTTTACCAATTCTTTAATAATTGACCACTTTGTCATATGTCCGGTGATTGTGAGACCCCTGATGTTGCTCCCACCTCTCTTTTATCCCAGATGACTGAGGTTACTACAGCTTCAAGTCATGGCACCGATGGAGTGTCTGCTCAGCTGGAATCACCTGAACGACCACTTCGCCGTTCCAGCCGTCTCGCCAACAGAAACAACCGAATGGGGATTACCTGACCAACACTTAGATCCATCCGCCTTGAACCAGTTGTTATATATATTTTTTTTTTTTTTCACTGTTGTAACGCTCCCTCCATTGTTTGACCGTCAGTAGGACTGAAGAGGGATACGGAGCAGTATCCGAAAGTCTCTCCTTGTATTTTTTACCATTGTACAATAATATATTTTAACACACTACTGTGGCTTTTGATTGTCAATATTATAGCCTCGTTACGGAGGTTCCGTAGTTCAATAATAATAATAATAATAATAATAATAATAATAATAATAATAATAATGATAATAATAATAATAATAATAATAATAATAATAATAATAATAATAATAATAATAATAATAATAATAATAATAATAATAATAATAATAATAATAATAATAATAATAATAATAATAATAATAACAAAAATTGAAGGTAACATAGAACGAACAAGGGAGCCGTTTCAAACCATTGTTGTCGTTATTACTACTACTACTTTGCCCAGCATGTTGTCGCTTCTGAAAAAGTTAAACTTGAAGCGTCATTTGTGTATGTCATTGTTCAGACCTGAGACAGTGCTCCCCAAATTTTGCAGTGTATGTCGGTACTAGATATCAGGCAAGATGTCCATAGATTTCAAAGGTTCCGAGAAAAAGCTGTCAAGAGCCGTCCTTGACCTAAAGGTAAGCCACATCTTAGGGTAGAGTTCAAAGGTCAATTACCTAGACAGGTTAATTACAATTGACCGTAAAAAACTAACGTAAATTGTTAGCTATAGGGTAAAAAAAAAAAAACCGCAGGGTACAGAGTGGACCATGTACGATCAGTGTGTACAATCCCCAAAAAAGTACATTATAGGCTAACGCGTACTGACATCGAAGATGGGCATCAGTCGCGACTTGTTGGTGAGAAACGGAGCTTAAGACCTCTACTCTCCATTCGAAGTAAGTATTTTCTCCAAAGTTAGAAATTAAGGCCAAATTTTAAGATTTAAACAGAGGGTAGTGAAAACGGTCTCAAACGTAGGCTAGTGCAAATCTCACCAAAACGCGTTCAACATTTTTACTTACAACTCGAGGTATTTAGAAGATTGACGCCATCTCGATGTTTACGGAGTCACTTGTGTCAATAAACTAACCATTTCCTGTGATAAATCCGCACACCACTTGTGCCCACAGACGCTGGGGCACTTTTATCACAACAAACGGAAACTTTTCCTCACCGAGTAAACAACTGTTTTGTAGAAGAAGACGACTAAGCGTGCACTTCGATAATTTTTTAATAAATAGTAAAACATCAATATTTTACATATATTATGATGATTAATTTGAAAATATTCGTTATTGAAAAAGTAACTCGATTCTGACTCAAATTTAAGTAATTATTTTTTGGAATTAGAACGTTCTTTTAAGTCCTGTATTATGACGTCACGACATCTTGACTTTCGTACCTATTGCAAATATAATTGCTTTACTCAACTTTCTTGCAGAACAGTTTACCAGTTATCCATGCAGATTATCAGCTCTTCATGTAATCGGTATAATCGTAATGCGCATATATATCTTCATTATTTACTTTTTGGATATATGAAGATGTTTTACTGCCGGATTATCGCCGTAGTGTGACGCAATCGTTTTCGGTCGATGCGCCTCTGTTTTCGCACCATAAGAAATTATGGGGCCGAATTTGCAAATGACCAGAAAGTCGTTAAAAGAGGAAAGTTAGCATTGAGGGGCATATGTTTTGATTGAGAAAAATACAAATTTATTTAATAGCTAGCTTGTAAAAATTACTTGTTTTCAAAAAACTTGATTGACAACTAAGCAGCATACCTACTATGGGTTCAGAGATAGTGCAAGCACGTTTTTGGGCAATACCTATTTCTGTAACGAACACTCGTATCAGAACGAGATTTTACCATAGTGCATTATACCCAGTGCCGTAATTTATTAGGGTATCGTGAATCACTAATCGTAAAGAATAACGACACTTGTCCCTGTACCAAGAGACAAAAACTCCATTATGCAGAAATGGATACGAAAAAACTCCATTATGCAGAAATGGATACGAACGCGTAAAAAGCTCCACCTACCCTCTCCCCCCCCCCCCTCCACCGCCACCCCTTTCCTTCTTCCGCCTTCCTTCGCCTCCTTTCTCTCTCTCTCTCTCTCTCTCTCTCTCTCTCTCTCTCTCTCTCTCTCTCTCTCTCTGTTGCCATTCGGTATGTGTTGACCCTCCAACTGTGGGTATAAGACTACACACAAAACGTTGAAATTGGTGAAATTAGGCTATGTATTGGAAGTATATATACATAAATATTAAAGCAATTTTATCATTATTGCATTACTATGACAACTAGAATTCATGGAAACAGTTTATAATAATGAATCGGCGTATGTGTGAAGCCTCACTAATGTGGCAACGATGATTTTGCCATTCTTAGCATGCAAACATTAACGGTTACATTTTATTTCTGGCATACAGTTATTAAAGAAATTCAAAATACTAATATAGATTTAAATCAGTGAAAAGCGCTAGCGAAAACAAAAAAGCAAAAAAAAAAAATCCACTTATCCGTAGTCGTTCCTCTATGGTTTTCGGCAACCAGATGTACGACAAGGTTTGAAACATTGGATTGTATCTAGTACTTTAGAAATATCTGTAATTTTTCGGGGTAATTTGCTTGCAAAAAAGGGATAATATACATGAATTAAATTAAAATTTTTAAATAACAAAGTAAAGTTGAACTAAATAACGAGTAAAGTAAACAATTTAGGGAATAAAACTTTGCAGTTTCGTCGTCTGCTGTTCGTAACTGTGTTTGTGGCGCGCACGCTTAGGAACCAGGAACAGCAACTTGTTTTAAAGTGCAATGTGTATAATAACAATCAAATAAGCACTGTGGAGTTTCAGTTGTGATGGCAGTAAGGATAAAAACCACCGATTACAAGGTAAAAATGGATTCAGTTCAAACCATGCCCCCGGGAATAAAAAGTTTCATACTTTCAGTAATATAGGCAACAAAATGTTGTTTTATTGTGCTGATTACAACTGCAATCTTGAGTAAGATCAATAAACGTTACATATATATGCTAACATTGTTCAAATGATTGCTGGGAAAGATGGTGTCCATCCGTGACTAGACCATCCAGCCACACGATCGCCGCCATATTGGATTTCAAAACTGCCTTGAAAACATATTTTACGAAGAGTGTCACATGCTTATTTTAATTCGTATGGGGCTTTTCATATATCACATTATGTTGACGAAACTTCAATCTTTTGAATGGTATGCTTAGAGTTGTGATTGTATTCTTGTTTCACCAATTAAATATCGAGTGAATAAGACCCGGCCAGCGTGATGATGGTGGATCGTCCGTGATTGTTTACCCTAGGTCAATTTAGGTATTTCTATCAATGTATCCCAAGTTCCACATTGATGTGCGAAAAAATTTCATGTTTGGCATCATTTTCGAAAACGGACAGTAAAGCACATAGGTAGACTATGCTATAAGGTAAATGACTGAACAGCGACATAGCTAGCAGCCACCTCTTGCAGAATGCGGCCACTTCCAAAAAAAGCGCTTGAATTATGCTGTTGTTTCGTAATTTAGGAGAAACCACTTTGTAGTCCTACTTTAAGAGGAGCATAGAGATTCAGTGCATTGCCTGGATGGGTCATGACTCTCAACTGATGCTCATGGCAGCAAATTCAAGTACTTTTTTGGGAAGTGGCTGCATTCTGGGTTTGGTGGCCACTATGTCGCCGTTCGGTTATTTGCCCTAATAGTGGGGGGGACCTTGTTGGGAAACTGGGGCTTTTGGATGGGGGAAGGCACATAAGGTAAATGATATCCACAACTTGAGTAGGGTAAACGACCAACGACCAGGCCGCGACATGTTTGCTCGCAGAAAAACCACTTTTTTCACTCTATATTTAATTGATGAAGCAATAATACAATTAAATATTTAAGCATACCATTCAAAAGATTGAAGTTTCGTCAACAAAATGAGATATGTGAAACCTCCTTATGAACTAAAATAAGCATGTGAAGTCTTCGTAAAATATGTGTTCAAGGCAGTTTTTTTAATCCAATATGGTGTCGCTTCAGGATGCAAACCACTCGTCCTTCTCATCTGTGTTAAGCTGTGGGAACTTGAGTGCATTGAGTTATACGAGATAAGTGTTATGTAGTATTCCTGTTACACATGAAAATTGTTATTCACTTTGCATATTGCAAGTATCTACCTGTTAGTCTTGTTAATTATTGATTAATAATTTTTCTGTATTTATTATCATTATTCCTAATATACATTTAAAAAAATTATATCTGCTGTCAATGATAAATGTTCTTACTTTTGTAATTTTGCCATCTTACTAAGTGTAAGAGAGCAGTTTAGAATAATGAACTACTTTATTTTCCAGTTTATGAAAAAGAGCAAAGAGAAACGTGAGATACTTGACGATGCAGAGGAACGTCAGCAACTTTACAAAGGGCAGCTCAGCATGCTACACGAAGGAGCGTAAGTAGAGTGCAGGATGTTGCTGTACAGTCGATCCTTGAGGTGGATGTTTCTGTGGGATGTATCTCCAAATTATTTTTGGAACATTCACCTATTCACAGGTTTTTTCACAGAGCAGTATTCACTAATTACTGCATTTCGTATTTATACTATATTTTCTTGACTAAATACATATTTTATGATAAAACTATTAAAAAAGGCAGTTACCATAAGCTTTTTAAGAGGGGGTCTCAAGTATTCACAGATTTTCAATATTTGTTGGTGGTTGTGGTGCCTGTCTCCCTCTAATACAGGGGGTCAACTGTTACAGTAGCATTTAAAAAATTTTTTATTCGTCCCTCATGTACGTATTGTGTAAATCAAAGAAGTCATTTCCTTAAGTAGCTGTTCTCCTCATATAGAAATGTAACCCCATGCTAACATTACCCTAAGACAAAAGTACTGTTGCACTTGTTAAATCTTGTCATATACCAAGGGAGGGAATCAGAAGTCCTATAAATATCACCTGTCACAGGACTGTGGGGACTCCCAGAATGACTGTCTGTTGCTTGTTTGAAGTCCTAACTGATTTCACTACCTTCTTTTGGACTAGATTATGTTGTCTTGGAACTTTACCAGCAACTCATCATCTGCTGTACCAGTGATTTGTAGTTACTGGTAGGCAAGTAATTCTCAGTTTTTACTGATTAATTTAAAAGATCTTGTGGCTTGGAAAAATCAAATCAGAACAGAGCACCAAGAGAGATGACTTTGTCAGTAAGCTACATTGTGAAATTTATGGCTCTATTAGTTAAAGAACCAATCCATAGAAGCTTGATAAAAATAATTAATGATGGACAGTTTAGGGAAACTTGATGTACTGACATCATGTCTGTGTAAGATCATGGAAAAAATGGTCAACACACAATTGATGAATGTGGAATGAGGTAAATAGATGTCGCCTGCCGAGTATGCACTCCACAACTGATGTATATTGGCTTGAATGGAATCGTCAGTATGTGAAGCTTTTGTAAGCAGCATCACATCAATTATTTTTGTCTTGAGAAGGTTTATGATACAGCATGGAGATATGGTATTCTGAGGGTTCTTTATGAATGTAACTTGAGAGGCAGTCTGCCTCTTTTTATCAAGGCATTTCTAAGAACATAGGTTGTTCCTACACAATGTACAAACTCTTGGTCTTTTACATTTGGAATTACATACGGTGAAGCTGGAACACGGCCATTAAAACTCTTGAACCAGATGGTTAGGCAGTAACTACCTGCCCAAATGTAAGCATTCCATTTGCTTTCAGTCGTCATGCAATGCAGACGTTTGTGTGAGCTCTTGCGTGAATGTTGTTAAACTCACTTTTTATGTATGCAGTCCCCTGTTATCGACAGGGCCCCATTCTCAGGAGAATGCTGATAAGCAATAACCGCCATTAGCCAAAACTCAGTGATTTATGGCACTTATGGCGCCAAGTTTCGGTTAATGGCGCCAATAACTGGTTAATGGTGCCTCTGTTAGCTATGTTATGGTGCCATAACTCTGTTATTGGTACCTTATGGCACCAATAACCAAAACTCAGCCCAAAACCTTATACAGGGGGCCTCGAGTTACGACGTTGATCGTTCTTACGATGCATCGTAACACGAATTTCAGCGTAAGTCGGAACATTGAAAAATACCACATGATTTAATGTAAATACCTATCAATAACAACGAGAGAACAATTCCTTACCTTTATTAGTTTGATTGGCTTGCACACTGGAGAGGAAGCTGCGGTGCTGGAGACTGGGGGAGGTTAGTGAAGAGAAAAAGAACCTCCAACGCTTCAAACAATCTTTTCGCCTTCTCCTGAATCACCATAAGGCTGACTGGGATACGCCGTTGATTTGGTCTTTCCAACCCAACTGCACCAATAACCTTTCCATTTCAATTATTAGACCACTACGCTGCTTAGTTATCACTGTCGCTTTCATAGGAGCAGATCCTTTCACATGTTCAACGATGCGCTCTTTATCTTTGATAATGGTAGCAACGGTCGAACGGCTAAGGCCAAGCGAGCGGCCAATGTTTGCTGGCGTTTCTCCCTTCTCGGATCGCTTTATAATGTCCACTTTAATTTCCATGGTGATGGCCTTTCTTTTCTTCGATGCACTACCATCAGAAGAGTCCGCCTTGCGCTTGGGAGCCATAACAAAGAGCAAAAAGTTACAAAAAACGATACAACACGAGGGAGAGAGAGGCAGTGTAAACAACCAAAATGGCGTATGGACGAGGACTGAGCGTAGCGAAGCGACGCCGTCCTCTCCCCCACAAAGCGTATTCTTCCGCCGTGCGCCTGGAACTAGTTCGCGTTTGTTTACGTTGCTTACGACGCTAAACCGCGTAAGACGGAACGACGCAAAATATTATTTTTTATATTTTTATGGGGCGCGTTCGTAACCACGAAACATCGTAAGTCGAGACCATCGTAACCCGAGGACTTACTGTATGTAACTCTTAAATCTTTTGTTAGCTTGTCTCTACATCTCCTGCTCCTCCTCACTTAAACATAATCTTTGCCTATACAAATCATTTATAATTCATTATGTACTTGGCTTGGGGATATGCCAAATGCTTTTATGTACTATACTGGTACGTTATAAACTGACACAGCCTTACCCAACCACAAATCCTGTGCGTTCTCTGTTTCAGTCATCATTTGTAACAGTTCACTCAAAGTTCTAGGTTCTCTCTGCTAACCCATTAGCCTAGACATGTAGGGAGTCATTAGTACATGCTCTATCCCCCATTCTCTCAAATTTGGCTCAAAAGGTCCTCCAACAAACTCGGGCCCAAACTTACTTTTGTGATCCACCATTACTACTACTACCTTCCTCTCTGACACTCTCCTCACATAGTCTCCACATCTGCACAAATTCTCCTCAAATATGGCTAAAACATTCTCTCTTTCATACACTCCACCAACTTAAACCTCCCCATATGGCCATATCTATTGTGTGCTAACTTACACGTTCCTATAGCACTGCTTTCTGAAAACACAGGCACTTACACCAACTCACCCGACCGCTCTCTTGAAAAGTAAAATACTCCTTCACACAAGACAAACCTATTAGCAAGCTTCCTGTAGTCTCTCAAGACTGGAGGCCATAACTTTAACAGTATTCCCTCTCCCACACAGGCTTTCAACTTACTATTAGAAAAACATTCGCGCTGCATTCTTTCCGCATCCTCCAAAGTCATCAACTCACTGTCACTCCCATTGACTTTTAGCACATCCTCATTTTCACTCTTGGCTACTACTAACTCGTCCTTCAGCAACAGTCCTTTCCCCACATCCACGTTCAACTTATTCATTCTCAAAAAATTTATTCCAACAGGAAACAACAAGGCTTTTGTTTGTTTCCTAACACTACAAACCTACTTTCTACCTCCAATTTCCCTACTTCAACTTTCAACTGATACACCTCGGTCTCACTTATCAAACAAACTTCTTTTTCATGTTCCCCCTGGTCGTCTACTACTAACAGCACTGCAGGGTTCTGGTTCCCTAATGCTTTCTTCCTCCGCACACTCCCTTTTATAATTCTTCATCTCAACAACCCAGTTATAGTGCACCCCACTCAAACACTACAAGTGCAACACACAATCACCCTCTTTCATTCCTTCCTTATGGTACACTAAGGGTTCATCACCACCAAAGTGCACATACACCACCACTTCATACTTCTTACTTACCACAAGCAGCTCCACTTGGAAAGGAGCCACTCCCGGACAAATCATTGCCTTCTCCTTTTGTACTGGCTCACATTCTTCTTCTTTCCCACCATTATCCCTACACTAAGGGGTCGGTTGCCTGATGTCTTTCCCTACAACATCAGGCATGATTTATTATTTGGCAAAGCGGTTTTTACGACCACATGCCCTTGCTCACATTTTTCAACCCCTAACATCCAGGCCGCTTACAGACTTTATTCATCACTTCTCTTTGGAGATCATTTATACTAGCAGGCACTCTCGCTTTCATTCTCGGGCATTCCATTGAGGGGTCAGAGGTATGTACAGGCAGTCCCCGGGTTACGACGGGGGTTCCGTTCTTGAGGCGCGTCGTAAGCCGAAAATCGTCGTAAGCCGGAACGACACTTGGAAATATGCCTTAAACTAAGAAAAAGTTAGAGAGACCTTACCTGTGTGACATGCAAGTATTGTATGATGTGTAGTGTGGTTATTTCAATGGCAAAGGATGGTTCTTGTAGGTATAATTCTTTATTAAACTCTTGTGACACTATAAAGCACAATGTACTACACTTAATCCTTAGGTTAGATTATACACTAAACACTATTATACACTGTACACTAGTATGTAATCCTTTGGTAGATCCTGGAGTACACTAAAATCCCAGTCTGGTAGCTCTGGAAGGTAAAAGTATAACACAATTAGTACAAAATACTACACAAAGTCCTGAATGCAATATGTAAATTATAGATATCAAGAGTAAAAGAGTTAATGTATGTTAATTAATTCCTTACTTTTAGTTTATAATTCCTTTGAGTTATATCAAGAGTAAAAAAGTTAATGTATGTGAATTAATTCCTTACTTTTAGTTTAAAGTTGTCATGCTATGTAACCCTGGATGCACAAAGTCTTATGTGGCCCCATAGCCTACATCATTCAGGGGGTTCTGGAATGTACAAAAAATAATTAGTATGTCAGTAAGTACTCTATGCATAGTAAGTTACATACAGTAATATGCACCATACAGTGGTTTAATATCACATATATAACATGTATAAAACTTAGTTAATGTATGTTAATTAATTCCTTACCTTTAGTTTAAAGTTGTCGTGCTATGTAACCCTGGATGCACAAAGTCTTATGTGGCCCCATAGCCTACATCATTCAGGGGGTTCTGGAATGTACAAAAAATAATTTTGTCAGTAAGTACTCTATGCATAGTAAGTTACATACAGTAATATGCACCATACAGTGGTTTAATATCAACTGGTATGCATATTGTAAATGATTGGTCTAACACCCCTGTTCAGCAGGGAGTGTACAGTATGTAATTCCATGAGGGACCTTGATCACTTATCCCATGTGAGAGATCTTGGTCACTTTTTTTTAGTATGTACGTATAAAAACTTACTTAATGTATGTTTACTACTATGTATAATTCCTTACCTTTAGTACAGTAGTACATAGTTTACAGTGTCGTGCTATGTTATGTAGTAACCTGGACAAAGTTTTATGTGGCCCCATAGCCTGCATCATGGAGGGGCTCCTGGTTTTCTGGAATGTACCAAAAAAGTATCAAAGTTAAGTCATGTTATGTATGTTTAGTAAGTACATACAGAACCCATACGTACAGTGGTTTATAACATTGTATGTACATAATCAAACTTGGTTGGAAATTCCTGTAAAAAAAAGTTATGTACGTATGTAATACTACTGTATGTAAAAAAACCTTACTGTTCATACTTGTTACACTACATGTTACATGTGATACGTATACTTTCCTGAAGGGTTTTTTTCCATCCAAAAATGGTGCTTCTACTTGTAGTTATCCCTTGATGACACTTGTAGTAATTTGTTAGTAACAACCTGGAGTTGTGTGAAAAATGTTGGTTCTGGAAGGAAAAAGTAACAAAATTAGTGTACAAAATATACACTACAGAAAGTGTGAATGCAATATGTTAATTACTGTAGATATATTAAGAGTACTAAAAGAGTTAATGTATGTTAATTAATTCCTTACTTTTAGTTTAAAGTTGTCGTTCAATGTAACCCTGGATGGACAAAGTCTTATGTGGCCCCATAGCCTACATCATTCAGGGGACTCTGGAATGTACAAAAAAATAATTTTGTCAGTAAGTCCTCTATGCAGAGTAAGTTACATACAGTAATATGCACCATACAGTGGTTAATATCACATATAACATGTAGTATAAAACTTAATTTAGAAATTCCTTACATAACTTACCAACTTTTAGTGAGTCTCAAAGCTGTTACCTAGGTTGTGGGAGATGGAGGTGGAGGTGTAGAGCATTCATGATAAGGATGCATTCCAAACCTAACTTCAGTGTGCTTTATCACAGATAACAGGCTAGGATGATGGGCAGTCTGGAATGAAGAATTAATATTAAAGGACAGTATGTAACCACTTAGGTGTACAAAATTTATTGTACGTATGCAAACATTAAACACAACTGAGAATTCCTTACCTTCAGCAAAATGAAGACATGTAGGCTATGTAGAGGTCTGGTTTATGTAAGTCACAGGTGCATGCCAGTCTGGAATGATAATGTAATAGTACATATGATTATAGTATGTATGTTACATACATACATGGTTATTACATATGTAATAATAAAACATTAATAAAAAAAAATGTCCTTACCAAATTCTAGTGGTTGGCTTGCTTACTGGGATGGCCATATGTACATGAGAGTGGGTGGCTGGGCTATGGAGTGGGATGGGCAGGTGCTTGGGAGTCTGGAATGATAAAAAATATATAAAAATGATAGTTACTACTACTGTAACTACTGCACATGTTATTTGTTTGACATATGTAGTGTGTAATACGTATGTTCAATATAAAAAATGAAGAATTCTTTTACCTGAAGGAATGGGAGAGGTGTACTACTCGTATCAACTGATTTGGGCTCTGAAGAGGTGATACTCGTATCAACTGATGAGGGAACATCTAGATCTGGAAAGAATGATAGGGTACATAATATATTATAAGGTGGATGTAATTGTAGCATATGTACACTTTTTAATAAAATTTCTATTAGCAATTTATAAAACATTTTATACAAATTTGTTAAGGATTCCTTACCTGATGAATAGGGCGAGGCATCAAAACCATGGAAAGGCTCAGGGTCATCTGGGTCGCTGTCACTATCAAAGGGGTCTGAAATGAAAAAAAAAAAAAATAATAAGGTTATGCAACATCAAACACATTGTACCACTATGTAAGTTAGTGTACGTATGTATGTAGGGTGTAAAACAATTTCCAACATGAAAATGAGAAAAATGAAATTGCTTACCTGATTGTACCACGTACAGGTGGGCGGGCTGCTACAGAGGGTCCAGGTACAGGGGGATCTGGAACTGTCACAGGTAGTACAGGGAGATCTGGAACTGTCACAGGTAGTACAGGAGATCTGGAACTGTCACAGGTAGTACAGGGGATCTGGAACTGTCACCACTTCTGCAATAAAATTACAAATGATGAAAATTAATGAAGTTACAATTTACTCTTACATTTAGTTGTTACATTAAAAAATTAACACTTTTAATATGTACACTATGTAAACACATAAATTAGTAAAACAGTTCAGAATTCCTTACCAGACTAGGAGTGGGAGGTGGTGGTACTGGAGACTTGTGAAAGAAAGTGTCAAGCCTGGACTGCACACTTCTCTTCGTCTGCTTCTCCTTCAGGGTCTCCTTGTAGAAAGTTACTAAGTCTAACATTCCACGTTTTATTTTGTCAAACCTAGCAACGTTAGGGTCTTCTGCCTCAAAAGAAGCCAAGGCTCTCTCCAGATGAGTAAAACCCTCTGACAAGCCTTTCACAGTTAATGACCTGGGTTTGGCTCTGGTGCCGCCTCCTCTTCCTCAATCATTTGTTGTTCAAGTTCAAGTAAGTCCTCTGCAGACAATTCCTCTCCATGGGAAGCCAGCAGCTCTGTTACATCATCAGGTTCAAGATCTAGTTTCAGCCTCTTGCTTAGCCCTACGATCTTCCTCGTCACAGTCTCGACGTCTTCTGCCTGGTCAAAGCCTTCAAAACTGTGCACAAACTGTGGACACAGTTTCTTCCAGGCCCCATTTAAAGTGGTCGTCTTCACCTCGTCCCAAGCACTTGCAATATTTTTCACTGCATCAGCAATGTTGTAGCCCTTCCAGAATTGCTTCAGTGTCAACTCCTTGTTAGCTTCTATGGCCCTCAAAGCAAAACGTATGGTCCTTCTAAGGTAGTAAGCCTTGAAATTAGCTATTACTCCCTGGTCCATTGGCTGTATCAGCGATGTGGTATTGGGTGGGAGGTACACCACCTTCACATTAGGGTGCATGTCGCTCAAATTTGAAGGGTGACCAGGGGCATTGTCCAGGACTAAGAGGGCCTTAAAAGGCAGGACCCTTCGAAGTCAAATACCGCTCCACTGCTGGCATGAAATGGTCATTGAACCAATCTTCGAAGACCATCAAGGTAACCCAAGCCTTCTTGTTTGATTTTCCAAATCACAGGAGTTGACTCTTGAAAATGCCCTTGAATGCCCTGGGATTCTCGGCCAAATACACCAGCAAGGGCTTCAGTTTCAAATCGCCACTTGCATTGGACCCAAACAGCAAAGTCAGTCGCTCCTTTCCAGCTTTATGGCCAGGTGCTGACTTCTCCTCCTTGGAAAGGTACGTTCGATTTGGCATTCTTTTCCAAAATAATCCAGTCTCATCCACATTAAAGACTTGGTCAGCCGTGTAACCACCATCCTTAATTATCTCAGCCAAACCACCTGGAAAATTTTCTGCTGCTTCGCTATCAGCACTAGCAGCTTCACTTGCAGCTTCACATTATGCAAATTTGCACGAGCCTTAAAACGGTTAAACCAACCTCTACTCGCGGAAAATTCACCACCAGCACTGCCTTCGCCAAACTTTTTCACTACTGCCTCATGCAGCGCTCTAGCCTTCTCCTGGATCACACTTAAGCTCACCAGAACACGTCGCTGGTTCTGGTCCTCCAGCCAAGATCATGAGCAATTTCTCCATTTCAACAATGCTCTGGCTACGTTGCTTCTCGTTTATCACCGTTGACTTCATCGGTGCAGCATCCTTAACATGCTTCAGAATACGTTCCTTGTCCTTCACAATGGTTACCACCGTGGTCCTGCTCAAGCCTAAAGAACGGCCTATTTCGGTGTTAGTTTCTCCTTTCTCCGAACGCTTTACCACGTCATATTTGACCTCATCGTGATGACCTTCCTCTTCTTGGATGAACTATCATCGGAGGAAGTACTTTGGCGTTTAGGAGCCATTGTAAAATTTGCGAAAATGGCAAGGAATTTCAGCAACGTCTTAGCACACAACGACTGAACTTCAGGCAGACACGCGATTGAAGTGGCGTCCTTTCGTATTGTTACGCTTGGCGTCCTCGACCGTCCGAGGTCGTTGTTCGGTCAATTTACCATACAGTTTAATAGCGTAATTAATTTATGCACCTCCGCTCAAAACTAGTTCTGCATATGAGGTATCGTTAAAAAGCATAACAAACTTCGTAACCTTGGAATTTGTGTTGTAATCTAACCAGAAACTTAGTTTTTTTGTTATAGTACTGGAAACAAGCAATGATTTTTCATTATATTGCGCTTTTGGACTGTTTTAAACTGCGCATCCCAAGCTAGTGTATTCATTCACCCGCCGCAAACTAGTTCCGCATATGCGGCGTCACTAAAAAAATTCAAAAAATACCCCCACGAAAAAAAAAAAGTGTCAAAAATCATCATAACCTCAAAATTTTTGTTGTAATGTAACCAAAAAACATATTTTTATTATATACTGTGCTAAACTATGAAGGATTTTTATCATAGCATGCGTTTTTTAAAAAGCGTCGTTAACTCGGAGCGTCGGAAGCGTCAGCGTCATAACCTCGGAACAAGCGTCGTAACCCAGGACGGATTTTCCATTGAATATTTAAGAAAAAGCGTCGTAACCTCGGAAACGTCGTAAGCCGGAACCGTCGTAACCCACCCGGGGACCGCCTGTATTTCTGGTGATAGAAGTTCATTCTCGACATGGTTCGGAAGTCATGTAAAGCCGTTGGTCCCGTTGCTGAATAACCACTGGTTCCATGCAATGTAAAAACACCATACAAACAAACAAACAAACTCGCTTTCAATCCGTCACTTGCTTACTCTTTCATTCCCTGCCATACACTTTCAAAGCAAGAATCTCCTCCTCACTTTCGCGAGCAACTTCCAACCCTTTTGGCAGATTCTCAGGATTTATATCCCCTATTTTCTCAATAGTTAGCTCTCCAGGAAATGTGAATATCATATCTGCAACGACATTTCTTTTCCTCAGGATATATGTACTCCACTACAGAGTCAAAGTCACTCAAATCTTCCAACTTTCTTGCGATCCTTCCCATCATTCTTTGCAAATACATGAGAGACTGATGATCTGTTCGTACCTCAAATTTCTCCCCGTACAATATCGGTCTCAAAGCTTTTACACAAAACTTCATTGCTGCCAACTCTCTTTCAATCACCGAATACTTTCTTTCGGCCACACTAAAGGCCTTAGACACATAAGCTAACACTGGCTTTCCCTCAATCTCATTCACCACTTGTTCTTGCCACTTCTAGCTTATACTACTTGCGTATAGTCTGGATATGCCAACTCCACATCTTTTACTACCTCTTCTTTCAATCTTTCAAACACTTTTAATCATACTTTCATCCCACTTCAGCACAGTGCTGTTCATACATCCAGTCTATTCCATCAACGGCTTAGATATGCCCGAACAGTCTTTAACAAATTTTCTACCAAACTTAACCAATCCTAGAAATGCAAACAACTCGTGCACCATC
Source organism: Macrobrachium nipponense (assembly GCF_015104395.2). Lineage (NCBI taxonomy): Eukaryota > Metazoa > Arthropoda > Malacostraca > Decapoda > Palaemonidae > Macrobrachium > Macrobrachium nipponense. Next base: position 49,688,488 of record NC_061103.1, read on the forward strand.
CTGGGTCGCAGAAAATCTCGTACTTTCCCCACAAACTTTTCTGACTTTTTCAAGCCTGACGCACTCACTATATGCCCCCAAAACTCTACCCTTCTTCAAACCACTCACACTTCACCACTTTCACTTTCATGCCTACTTCCAACTTTCACAACACTGCATTCACCAACCTTTTATGCTCTTTCAGTCTTACTTACCACCAAAATATCATCCAGAAACTCCATCACATTCTCATGAGCAAACTCACTCAATACCAAATTCATAGCTCTCTGGAATGCTGCAGGTGAATTTGCCAATCCAGAACTTAGATTCCTAAACTGGTAGTGTTTGTTGGACGTGGAAAATGCAGTTATTGGTTGGGAATCTTCGGCGATCGGCATCTGGTAATACCACTTTATTAGATCCATCTTAGTAAATACTTTCATGCCATTCATACTATACACACATACTGAAACTAAACAGATCGGGAACCCATCTTTTTCTGTCACCTTGTTCACTCTCCAATAATCTATACAGTTCCAAATTTGTTGTCTGGTTTTCTTATGGGACTATAGGACTATTCCACACACTCTCACTCAACTCTATACTTCCTGGAGTATGAATCATTAAATGGGCTGTGATAATTGCAGCAACAATGGCAGCATCCAGGTCATCGGTTTTGTATGTACAGCCAGGCATCAGGCACTTTACAAGGGGTCAGCTTTGGAGCACAAGTACTGTGTTCATATAAGAAGTTGGTCTATTTGCCTGGCCCTTTATTGAGAACAACAATGAATGCTGTCTGAAAGTTTACAAATTAGAGGTATTGAAATATCTGCTATTTAAGTATGCATTACAGAGATATGAAATAACTGACTCAATATTGTTACTGAATAGATGATAAATGCAGTAAATACATAAAAGTTTCCATGTCAGTATCAATTCTTACAGTAATAATATGCTTTGAACAGGTTTGTGATAAAATTGCCAATTTCTAAGTTACAAATGAAAGTTTCTTAATAAGGGAACTAACTCCACAACATAGTTATCAGTATAAACAATAAAGGGAAGTAACCATTCAGGTAGAACTGCCCATAATCATATAATGCCCACCTGATGCCACCCTTCAATCTGTCACCTGGGCTGGAAAGCAAATTGGAATGCCGAGTGGTAGTTAACTACCTAACCACCTTGTTTGAAAGTTCAACGGCCACTTCCAGCTCCTGCTGAGTCAATCAGTCTTTTTGTTCTGGCCAATGGCTTTTGCAGATTCTTCAAATTCTACCTAGTGACTGTCACAAGATTATTCGTAGTCTAGTCAGTAATTTTTGTCAGATTTTCCCTTCCTTCTGGTTAGATAATAATAATAAGTAGTAGTTTAATTGGTCAGCTCTGTAAAAAATTGAAATTCCCAGAGGGCTGGCCTTCTTTTCTCTAGTATTGAATCAGACCCTACTTTTTTGTACAATTCATGAAGATGATTGAACTGAAACATTATAGAAACTATTTTAATGCAACATAATGAATATCTGGAGAACATCATTTACTAGGACCGTGCATTGGTATTTCTTATGTATATACAGTACATGCTATGCTAAGTTATTGGTGGCCTCAGTTATCACTGATCCAGTTTTATTGCGCTTGTCTAGCACCGAAAAACGGCGATTTTCATCACCGAAATGTGCTGATTTCTGTTTATTGGTGCCGATAATAGAGTATACTGGTGCCAACACATTCCTAACAGAAGCACCATTAACCGGTTATCGGTGCTGATAAATGCCAAAAATGTCAGATTTTCGGTTATCAACAAGTTTCGCTTATCATCAAGCCATCGGAATGGAACCCCTGTCGATAACTGGGGACTGCCCATGCTGTTTTTGTAATTAAATGTCTATTCTTTTATAAAGAAAAAAGGTTTGTTCACAAGGAAAAAACCATCCTTGCCTTTTTAGGTACGTACAAGTATTCCTAACTGCAAGCTGGAATTTTGTTGTTGGAACTTGGCAACAAGTCTTGTGTATGTACTTTGTTCCTACACAAATCCAAATCTTCATTCGTTACACAGAATTTTGTCTGCAAACTTGAGCTGGAATGGCCATTCAAACTTATTGACATGGTAGTCAACTACTGACAGACAGGGGGAAGCCCCCACCCACTTGTCAGTCTGCTTCCAGCCGCCATCAAGTTCAGAGGTCTTTTAAGACTCACTGCCGACTTTTGCTATTTGAATTTGTCTTGTTTCAACTTGAATATTCCTTTTCCTGTATTGATTGTTGACTATGTGTTTGTTTTGTATTTTCAAGCCCATCTGTCAAATAAGCCTTCTTGCAAGAATGTTACCCTCTTGCCTTGGACTCACTTCCCTTGGACCAGTAGTGGCTACTCAATGGGTTGGATGGTGAGCTCATGTCCTTCTGAGACAGATATCACCTCCTCTACATATCCAGTTGGCAGGAGAGGACTGGAGGGACTGGCTCTCATCTCTCCCTCTACATAGGGGGTAATGCCGTCAGTGCACCTCATTCAGTGCAAAGTAGGCATTACTTAAGGGTCTTTGCAGTTCCCTTCAGCCCCTAGCTGCAACTACTTTCATTCCTTTTACTGTACCTCCTTCATATTCTCTTTCTTCCATCTTACTGTCCACGCTCTCCTAACAATTGATTCATAGTACAATTGCAGGGCTTTCTTCCTGTTAACCCATCCTTACCTTTTACTGTCAATTTCCTTGTCAGCGCTGAATGGCCTTAGCTGCCCCAGTGTTTGGCATAATACCAAAAATCTATATAAATCAGATCAAATCTTCCCTCTCCCTTTTTTTCTGCAACTTAGCTATCTGACTAGGCACCAGTCTTTGCATTAGCAATGAAGGAATGCAAGTTCTCCTCCTCTATTGGCAGGGGGTGAGGAAGACAGATAATAAAGCAAATTCATGTATCACGTTTACCTGTTTTATTGTCTCTTGACACTAAAGTAAAGTGTAGGTTCTCACAGCCTGATGAGTAAGGGATACAAACCCTTTACTTAATGGTCAGGAAATTCTCTTGATTATGATTATCATATTATTCAGAAGATGAACCCTATGCACATGGAACATGCCCACAGGGGCCATTGACTTGGAATTCAAGCTTCCAAAGAATATGGTGATATTTTGAAAGCAACAGAAGCTAGCAATGGGAAATACAGAAAGAGGCAATCAGTTAGTACAGGCAGTCCCCCGGTTATTGGCGGTCTCGGTTAATGTCCGTCCAGTTTTATTGCGCTTATCTAGTGCCATAAAGTTGGTGATTTATGGTGCCATAAAGGCTGAGTTTTGGTTATCGGTGCCATAAGGTGGTGATAAGAGAGTTATGGTGCCATAACATACCTAACGGAGGCACCATTATCGTGTCATCGGCACCGTTAACTGAAACTTAGCGCCATAAATAGCCGAGTTTCAGTTAATGGGGGTTTTCGCTTATCAGCACCCTGCCGAGAAAGGAACCCCCGCCGATAACTGGGAGTGCCTGTATTAGATAAACAGATAAGTTAACAAATAAATTAGATAAATAAAAATGTAAGTAAAATATTAAAGTGAAAGTTGAGTTGTATTAAGGTAGTTATGTATTGCATCTTCACTGGAACTGCTGAAGTTCCAATTGCACAACATCCTCTGGGAGGCTTTTCTGTAGGAAACCTCTCCCTCTGAAGTCTATAGATGTGTACCAGCTTTTCCTTTTTGGAGGAAGCTACCTGATGCAGTGCTGGTAATCTTACTGCTTTGTGAGTTTTTCAGTTGTCAGAGCTACTTTCCAGTCATGCTACTCTTTGGAGACCTTTATGGAATTGCTTTTCATTTATGAAAATGGGTGATGGAAACATTTTTATTGATGGTATAGATTGTCTTAACAATGGTGATTGGTGTGGAGACAGATTTTGCATCTTGTTTTGGATTGAAAACTAACAGTTAAAAGTATTGGCTTTGAAACAAGCCATGGTGATTGATAACACTTGAGGATTGCAGCTCAAGAGAGAAATTTCTCTACTGATAAATTCCATCGGTTAGTATAATAATCATTCAGAATACAGTACATACTATGTATTTGAAAGTTGACGCAATGCACTGACAAATTTTAGCCTGATTTGGGATTGTGTAGTCCAGGGAATTTCAATTTCAAGATATAACTTTGTTGTGCTGTTGATAGTTCTTGAAATTCTCACTTTTCAGGAAAGAAATGGGTATGCTGAATTCATATGATATATCTGTTGTGCTGATGGAAGTTAAACAAATGGAATGGATTCTCAGTTTTCTGGGAAAAGGTTGGTATGCTATATTCATAAGATATATCGGTTGTGCTGTTGATAGGTCTAAAAATGGAATGACTTCTCACTTTTCAGGGACAGAATTGTTATGCTGAGCTCATATGTTGACTGCATGAAATTCTTGCCATGTCGTCTTTCGTTTGGCGGAATGGATCCCGAGGTAGAAAAATTGAATCAAGACAAATTAATTGGCTTATACAAAGATGTTAGGTAAGTTGTTCCAAGTACTAATTATAATTGTATCCTTTGAACTTAATAGATTATTCAGTAGTAGCAATATAGATGGTGCTCATACAAGGAACAAATTTCTTATTTGTTTAGCAATTAAATTATAATTGTTCCTACATAAATTCACAAACCTTTGTTCTTTAAACAGGAATTTAACTTGTGAATGTGAGCCGGAATGGCCGTCTAACTTTACTAAGATTGTTAGCTAGTGATAGGTAGGGGGAAGCCCTGCCCACCTGTCATTATGCACTCCACTTTGTTTCCAGCCGCCGTTGTGTTGTGTATAGACATCTCTGCTGCAGACTCTCTGCCCAACTTGCCATGTGCTTTCCTTTATGTTTTTCTTGTTTGAATGTATTGATGTGTATGATTACTGAGTTGTTCCTACATGATACACAAACCCTCGGTCCTTTACAATAGGAATTACAAGCGGCGTAGCTGGGATTATGTCCGTTACAATCATTTAACGAGGTGGTTAGGCAGTAATTACCATCCTGACGAGAGCACTCCAATTTACTTGTGGCTATTGTCGAGAGACATTTGTAAGCTCGTGCCGACTGGTCATTAATCACGATTTCCTGGTGGGATCTTTCTTTTATTGCATCTAAAATGTGTTGAATATACTGTTTGATATTAATGATTAATATAAAAACCCACTTTTTGTGATAAGCCTTGCTAACCATCTTTCCCTTTTGTTTGTTAAGGCTTGGCAGTAAGGGGGTATTTACGCCCTTATCACTTATTCTCGCCATTTAATTCAGGGCATGACGGTATTTTATTGACATTTATGCTTGCACTTTGAAGATTTACTGGGGAGGTTTACCTTTTGTTTTTTCTCTCCCAGTATTCCCCCTTCTCCTTCGCCCTCTTTTCGCCAGCTTATCGGATGAAGAAGGGGTGGGGGTGGCGTGTGGTGTTGATGTTTGAGGGATCTCCTCTCATTTTGGAGGGCAGGGCCCTGTGGTGTGAAGGAGTATCCATCTTTTTAATAATTATCTTTTTTCTGCAGGCTAACAGTAAGTGATAGTAGATTACAGCAGTGGATGGTTGGATATCTCTTCATGTTGGCTATCCTGACCCTGGGAATTATGCCCATGACTCGTTAGCATGCTGTGACACTGGCGCTCGCATGTGAGTACGGCTCCCCACTGCTGAAAAACTCATATTTATTTGCTCCTGTCATCCTGGAGTCTCATCACTGGACAGCGTTTATGCAGCTGCCCTATGGTTGTTACCTCTACTTATGGGATGGCTTTGCTTCATTCTTTAGAAGAAGTCCTGCAGAATCTGGCGAAGTAGTAGTCCAGGAAGAAGAGGCCTTGAAAGTGTCGTCTTTGTCTTTGTCGTATTCATCGTCTTACACCTCACCTCCCTCTTCAAAAGCTTCCCGTCCTAGGAAGACAAAGGTAGCTTCTCCACCTTCTAAGAGTCTGCATCCTTCCCCAGGGAGAAAGCAGTTGTCTCTCTCATTGGCTCACCTGCTCCTTCAGAGGCAGGACTGTGACGCTGTCTCCAGGGTCTAGTGTCTTGGGAATCTCAGGAGTTCGAACCAAGGTTCGTTCTTCTGTCCCTGGTACCAGGGGCATTGCTCATGGAACCAGGGCTGTGTTGGAGACTCATTCATGAGTCTTCGAATGTACAACCCTCCAAGGGGTCATACATCCACAGTCAGTGACGAGGAGTCTTCTCTCCATCGTGACAGTGGCGGAGGGCTGCTCGGACCCAACTATGAAGCCAGAACTAGCTTTCACCAGGTGACAGGGTCAATATTGCTGTCCCTTGGAACAAGACATCTGGAAAGGCAAGAGGAGGGTCCCTTTACAGTCCTCTTAGCACGAGGTTTTCAGCCTCAGAAAGGGCTGGGCTGCGCCATGAGGATGACGCCAGTCTGGCAGCCATGACGCTGCTAAAAATTGACAAGAACCTCTGCATTCTCCTTAGGAAAGCATCTTGCCATCTTCTGTTAATGACAGAGAGACTTCTCACCATCTCGAACACCTGGTGTTCTGATTCTCAGGATTCGAACATCTGGCGACTGTGTTCTCCATGGCTCTTTCTGTCCTGTCCTTTTGGCGGATTCCAATCCGCAGTCCCTGTGGGGTCTTGTGTTTTGGGAGCCTCGTGTGCATATGCTGTTGAATTGTACTCTTAATGCAGTCATAAATGGTCTCAGATAGGACTGGTTTTTATGCCTGTTCCTCCTTGATTTCTATGGAAGTCAAAAAAGGGACCCTTCCCTGAGGATCGTTTAACAAAATTCAGGAGTGTCACCAAGAGCTTGAATTCCTTGGAATTTCTGGCACTTTCCTAGTGTTATGGTATTTGATGATTTCCAAACACTCTGGCGAGACGGAAGTTCCCGATTATTATTATTTATTGACAAAGAATTTGGAGTCTCGCTGAGCACTTGAATTCCTTGGAAATTTTGGTGTTCTCAGTGTGTTTTGGTTTTCTGTGATTTCCAAACATAGGTGAGACGAGCATTCCCAATAAATGGTATTTCAAGAATCAAGAGTCTCGCTGAGTGTCTGGATCCCTTGGTTTTGCTTGGGCTTGCTGAGTGCTTGGCTTCATGTTGCTGAGCACCAGAGCAAGACAAGGCTCGCTCTATTATTGCTTTACAAGAGTCTTCAATCTTGCCAAGCGCAGGAATTCTTACGAATTCTAGCACTTGCTGAGTGCTCACTATCACGAGTACTTGGATAGCAGGACAGTCTTTACCAGTACAGAGAAGTTCGCTCTGCAGTCTGGTCTGGGTTCTATGCAAAGCTTGGCACTACATGCCAACATCTTGGTGCATGGTCAAGTCCAGTCCTCGTGTCTTGGACCCTAGGATCCAAACACGTAGGACAGCAGACACAGAATCCCTCTTTATTCTTCTTCTTGAGCTTTGGCCCGAAGGAGAAGAGTTAATTGGGAAGAAGTGATAGTTCTTTACTGACAATTACCACCCATAATTATGTGGTAGTGGTCAGCTCAGTTCAGTTGACTCTGCTTGGCTCTGTTGAATGCACTCTCTGCTCTCGATCAATGCAGTTCCTTGCCATGGCACAGCACCCTCCTTTCCCGTGCTGCGCTCCTGGTGTAATCTCGTCAGACTGTCGAGTTCCACAGAAGGGATCGTCATCGTCTAACAATGCCTTCCTGGCCTAAGAAGAGGAAAATAGCTTCTTCGCCCCTAAGAAGTCTCAACACAAGACTTCTAAGGGTCTGCATCCTCCCTCTGGGGAAGAAAAGAAGCAGTTGGCTCTCTCATTGGCTCACCTACTCCTTCGGGAATGGAAACCATGACACTGTCCCCAGGATCTAGTTTCTTGGGAGCCCCAGGAGTTCGGACCCAGGTTTGTTCTCCTCTGTCTGGTTTCAAGGGTGCTGCTCATGGAACTGGGGCTTGGTTGGGTACTCATTCACAAGTCTCTCCGAGCGTACAACCCTCCAAAGGGGATCATACCCACAGTCAGCGGTGGGAAATATGCTTTCCTTTGTGACAGTGGCACAGGGCAAGAGGAGGAACCGAACTGCCTAGGCGACTTGGACCCTCCTGTGAAAGCCAGGAATGGCTCTTCCTTAGGTGCCAAGGTTGATGTCCACTGTCACTAACAGAACAAGGCTCTGGCGAACATAGGAGGAGCCTCTCTGGATAGTCCTCTTTGTGAGGTTTGACCATGAAGACAAAAGCATAGCAGGATATGGAAAGTTCTTGCCAACTTTGGTGCATTAAACTCTGCTCAACTCTCACTTTCGTTCATGCGAACGAACCAGTGTAGGAAGGAATGCTTTGTTGGGTGAGTGAGAACCTCTGTTCTCCCCTTAGGAAGTGTTTTTTCACCGAGGTGAATATGTTTTCCTACTCTGTGCATTGCTATCATCATTGCAAATTCAAAGAAGAGTGGGCAAGAACAGTCATCCTCCTCCCTTTTTTTCCTTCCACTTCCTGGGTTACAATGGAAGGCGTGAGGGAATAAGAGGAACTCTACAGAGGCTACTCCCAGAGTTAGAATACAAGAGTCTATGTTCCTGGTTCAATCTGTTCAGGGTGGATATCACTGAGAAGTTTGAACTCCACCTCTTCAGTGTTCCCGTTTTTGGGAACTACCAGTTGGCATGAACTAGTTGTCTGCGGTGTCCTGTTATCGCCGTAAAAGCCTCCCTTCAGAACAGCGTCACTTCACTCTCTTCATTAGAGAATGAAGGAGGTCTGCTTCCAGTCCTTATTCTTTTTCTCTTTTGAAGTGAAGAAGAATTAGGCTAGCGTTCGATTAACAGGAGCCTATGAATATACAGGTAGTTGTCGACTTACGATCACAATTGGTTACGACTAACCGTTTGTAAATCGGTTTGGACATAAGTCGGCCCATGTTAATTTACCGTAAGAATATTATGCTAGTCTAGCGTACATTAGGGTAATCGTTACCATCTTTACTTATAGGGTAGCCTAGCCTACACTACACAGCATACTTAATACATATATGGCATAGTAATTGTTAATTTCAGCTAATTCTCTAGGTTCAGTGCACATTGGCTTATGATAATTCAGTACAAAGAGAAATTGAATAACATTTCACAAGTTGGCCTCTTGTTTATGATGTTGATGCTATCATGTACATATATCGTATATATATGAAAACAATAGCCTAGCCTTACAGTATACTGTATAAGGCAGTCCCCCCCCCGGGTTACGACGGGGGTTCCGTTCTTGAGGCGCGTCGTAAGCCGAAAATCGTCGTAAGCCGGAACGACACTTGGAAATATGCCTTAAACTAAGAAAAAGTTAGAGAGACCTTACCTGTGTGACATGCAAGTATTGCTGATGTGTAGTGTGGTTATTTCAATGCCAAAGGATGGTTCTTGAAGGTATAATCTTTATTAAACTCTTGTGACACTATAAAGCACAATCTTGAAGTACTATTACCAAGTCCTTAGTTGACTTTAATATACGTATGTACACTAATATGTAGTACTACACTTAATCCTTAGGTTAGATTATACACTAAACACTATTACACTGTATAGTAGTACACTAATCCTTTGGTAGATCCTGGAGTACACTAAAATCCCAGTCTGGTAGCTCTGGAAGGTAAAAGTATAACACAATTAGTACAAAATACTTCACAAAGTCCTGAATGCAATATGTAAATTATAGATATCAAGAGTAAAAGAGTTAATGTATGTTAATTAATTCCTTACTTTTAGTTTATAATTCCTTACTTTGAGTTATATCAAGAGTAAAAAAGTTAATGTATGTGAATTAATTCCTTACTTTTAGTTTAAATTTGTCATTCTATGTAACCCTGGATGCACAAAGTCTTATGTGGCCCCATAGCCTACATCATTCAGGGGTTCTGGAATGTACAAAAATAATTAGTATGTCAGTAAGTACTCTATGGATAGTAAGTTACATACAGTAATAATGCACCATACAGTGGTTTAATATCACATATATAACATGTAAAAATAAACTTAGTTAATGTATGTTTAATTAATTCCCTTACTTTTTTTTAGTTTAAATTTGTCGTTCAAAAACGTAACCCTGGATGCACAAAGTCTTATGTGGCCCATAGCCTACAATCATTCAGATGGTTCTGGAATGTACAAAAGATAATTTTGTCAGTAAGTACTCTATGCATAGTAAGTTACATACAGTAATATGCACCATACAGTGGTTTAATATCAACTGGTATGCATGTTGTAAATGATTGGTCTACACCCCCTGTTCAGCAGGGAGTGTACGTAATTCCATGAGGGACCTTGATCACTTATCCCATGTGAGAGATCTTGGTCACTTTTTTTTAGTATAAAACTTACTTAATGTATGTTAATTACTACTATGTATAATTCCTTACCTTTAGTTACTGTAGTAGTTTAACTGTTGTCGTGCTATGTATGTAGTAGTAGTAACCCTGGACAAAGTTTTATGTGGCCCCATGACCTGCATCATGGAGGGGGTCCTGGTTTTCTGGAATGTACCAAAAAAAGTATCAAAGTTAAGTCATGTATGTATGTTTAGTAAGTTACATACAGTAACCATACGTACAGTGGTTTATAACATGTATGTACATAATCAAACTTGGTTGGAAATTCCTGTAAAAAAAAGTTATGTACGTATGTAATACTACTGTATGTAAAAAACCTTACTGTTCATACTTTGTTACACTACATGTTACATTTGATACGTATACTTTCCTGAAGGGTTTTTTTCCATCCAAAAATGGTGCTTCTACTTGTAGTTATCCCTTGATGACACTTGTAGTAATTTGTTAGTAACAACCTGGAGTTGTGTGAAAAATTTGGTTGTCTGGGAAGGAAAAAGTAACAAAATTAGTGTACAAAAATAACACACAGAAAGTTGTGAATGCAATATGTTAATTACTGTAGATATATCAAGAGTACTAAAAGAGTTAATGTATGTTAATTAATTCCTTACTTTTAGTTTAAAAGTTGTCGTTCAATGTAACCCTGGATGGACAAAGTCTTATGTGGCCCCATAGCCTACATCATTCAGGGGACTCTGGAATGTACAAAAAATAATTTTGTCAGTAAGTCCTTTATGCAGAGTAAGTTACATACAGTAATATGCACCATACAGTGGTTTTAATATCACATATAACATGTAGTATAAAACTTAATTTAGAAATTCCTTACATAACTTACCAACTTTTAGTGAGTCTCAAAGCTGTTACCTAGGTTGTGGGAGATGGAGGTGGAGGTGTAGAGCATTCATGATAAGGATGCATTCCAAACCTAACTTCAATGTGCTTTATCACAGATAACAGGCTAGGATGATGGGCAGTCTGGAATGAAGAATTAATATTAAAGGACAGTATGTAACCACTTAGGGGTGTAAAATTAAAATTGTACGTATGCAAACATTAAACACAACTGAGAATTCCTTACCTTCAGCAAAATGAAGACATGTAGGCTATGTAGAGGTCTGGTTTATGTAAGTCACAGGTGCATGCCAGTCTGGAATGATAATGTAATAGTACATATGATTATAGTATGTATGTTACATACATAACATGGTTATTACATATGTAATAATAAAACATTAATAAAAAAAAATGTCCTTACCAAATTCTAGTGGTTGGCTTGCTTACTGGGATGGGCATATGGTAGATGAGTGGGTGGTGGGCTATGGAGTAGGATGGGCAGGTGCTTGGGAGTCTGGAATGATAAAAAAATATATAAAAATGATAGAGTTACTACTGTAACTACTGCACATGTTATTACTGTTTGACATATGTAGTGTGTAATACGTATGTACATATAAAAAATGAAGAATTCTTTTACCTGAAGGAATGGGAGAGGTGATACTACTCGTATCAACTGATTTGGGCTCTGGAGAGGTGAAACTACTCGTAATCAACTGATGAGGGAACATCTAGATCTGGAAAGAATGATAGGGTACATAAATATATAAAGGTGGATGTAATTGTAGCATATGTACACTTTTAATAAAATTTCTATTAGCAATTTATAAAACATTTTATACAAATTTGTTAAGGATTCCTTACCTGATGAATAGGGCGAGGCATCAAAACCATGGAAAGGCTCAGGGTCATCTGGGTCGCTGTCACTATCAAAGGGGTCTGAAATGAAAAAAAAAATAATAAGGTTATGCAACATCAAACACATTGTACCACTATGTAAGTTAGTGTAGTATGTATGTGTAAGTGTTACATAATAAAAATATGGAATGTTAGTCCATATATATAAAAGACTAAAAACTAAAGAGGTCAACCAGATTGCTTGCAGGAATGTGATCAGACTAGAGACGCTAAAGATGACGTAGACAATAAGTATGTAGGCATAAGTTGACATGTCATCATCTGTGGTCATTCATTTGTTTTGAAACAGTCCAAGCTCCCTGCTTGAGACAACTACCCCGACCTATAATTCAAAGTAGTCCATGGTAAGGTGTCTGCTATTCATAACTTTCCGGTACTTATTAACGTAAAAGGGGGATACAGCACTTTTGCGCTGTAGTGGGTATTACAATCGTATGTAAATATGTAACTCTTCAATCATGACAGCTCCTTTAACAGATCTTACGAAGAAGAGCGTAGATTTATTATGGTCTGAAAAGCATCAACAGGCGTTCGATATCTTAAAAGCGGAAATGCAGCTTACCTAACTTAAAAATCCCTGATTTAAATAAGGAATTTTTTTTATTGCAACAGACGCCTCAGACCAAGGGTAAGTAGGGATACTACTTCAGTAATATGATAACAGTTCTTCCCTATAGCTTTTTATTCACGTAAACTAAAGCCCTCTGAAAGTAAATATGCAGTAAATAGGCAAGGAAGGGCTAGGTATCTTTTAACACTAGTACATTTTAAGTTCATAATCTATGGCTATCCTGATAAAGTCCTTACTGAACATGAGTCCTTTACCGAGTTTTTCAAAGGCTTTAATCACAGTCCAAAAGGAACTCGGTGACAAATGATCATTCAGGTTATTGGAGCCAAGATAAGATATCTACCTGGGAAAGCAAATATCATAGCTGACGCATTATCCCGCAATCCCGCACCATACAGCAAAGAACCATTAATTGGACTAAAAGATATAGAAACATCCGTGCCTATTGTTAAAACCGTATCTAAACAAGAAAATTACTTAACCCAAGAGATCGCGAGCATTGAATATCTGGTCGGAGCGCAGAACTGTTACAAACTGAACAAAGCAAGTGTCAACAGCGATAAGCAAAACAATAAACACCAAACAATAAACACTTCGAAACGGAAACAGGGTCAGCGGCTAAGCAAAAACAATAAACACTTCGAGCAGAAACCCTAAAGCAAAAGTATATTTTAAAGTATGTGTATCAGAATAATGTAATCAAATGTATATATATGTAGGTCCGTGACGAGGAAAACCCGAAGAACACAGCAGATGACTAACGACCAGGTAGTAGTAATAATCTCTTTCATACCAATCGTCATAAACTGGTTGCATTCCGTCATACCAGGTGGGTTCCCTCCTATGTCACAGAAAGCCAAATCACTGTTTTACTGGCCTACAATGCTTACAGATATAAAAAAGAAACACATAACTGATTGTAACACGTGTCATGAAAACAAGGGACACACTAAGACACCTGTCAGTTAAGGGCCTATCCTGTGCCAAATCAATCCTTGAAAGAATATACGTAGAAATATTAACAGAATTACGAGTCTGACAGAGGGATACACTATTCTTAGTGTTAATAGTTCCTTGACACGTTATATAGAATTAATAGCACTAAAAACAAATACCGCAATGAGTGCGTTAGGAATATTTATGAGTGCTAAATCAGTAAATATGGAATTCAACACATAATAATCTGTGACTCGGGTGGTGTAAATCAATAATAATCTCCTTAACACGTTGTGTGAATTCCTTTCCATTAAGAAAACCAATAATATATTTTATCACCCAGAGTCAATCGGTTTGGTAGAATACTGATAATTAAATAGGAAGTGTCAATGTCTTACGAGTTACAACTCGTGATATTGGATCCGAACTGGATTATAGCGGTTCTCGCGTTTTAAATACCTTATTTATTTATTTATCTTGTATCTATAGAATTGATGCCGCAAGTAGCCTTATACGGTACGCCGCTAGAACACTTTTCCACATATTCAAGCCAACCATTAATTTATCAAAATATATATAAAAATAAATATAAAATAAATAAATATATAAAAAAAAAAAAAATAAATATGGATACAAGTGAAGTCAATAATAACCCACTCGTAAGAAGTCGGAAGGGTTACAAATTATAATAAAAAAAGGAATCACGATAAAATCAATAAGCAAAACGTAACCATAGATTAATTAAATATCCAAACATATATAGCAGTTAATGACAAATAAGCTAAAAGTTCAAATACATATCCAAAACCTACTGACATATTGTCTGCCCCGTGATTTATATTCGTAGTCAATGAAAAAAAAAAAAATAATAATAATAAATAAATAAATAAATAAAATAAATAAAATAAAATAAAAGAGATTTTAAAGTCAGGAAGTCTAGAAGTGAAAATGTTATCTAGGAATAATCCTATATGAATCTTATACAGGGCTAATATATATAGAATTTGTATGGAAACCTTTTTCATCAGTTTGAATAAGGAATATTTAATTTAACATAATTACAATTATGCAGATTTCCAACATGAAACTAATATATTGTTCAATTTGGTACTGTTTTTTTTTCAGACATTCTTTTCGTGTGGGTCGAGTATTAAAGATAATAAATTTATCCTAAAGTCGTATTTATTACAGCAAGTAACGTAACTCTTAGCTGGCTGAGAGCAATCTCCTGGGGGGGGGGGGGGGGCAAAAAAAAAAGAAAAAAAAAAAAAAAAAAACCAAGTGACGATGGTCATCATTGCCGTATCAGTATTTGTTCCTTTTAACCTCAATAATCTGCTTACACAGGCTTCATCTCGCGCTTGCAAAAGCAGATTGACTGGAGAAAGGAATGCTTAGTTCATGAACTTCACATGTGGTTCATAGGTCACATGACAGGCCACATAACATATTCTTATCCGTGTGTGTAATGCAATTAGTTAAGGACTTGCAATCATTTTAAATTAATGAACAAAATAAGCAAATAGAATTTCTATAACCAACAAAATGAATTAATTTTTTTTTCTGAACCTCATAGACATTTAGAAGTATCAAGTATATGTATATATGAAATGATTTACTTGCAACATTAGCCTATTACAATTCAAGTAAAACATTCATGGGAAAATAAAATGTCACATTTTCTTGAAAAACCCAAAGTTTATTTAGAAATTAGTTACATAGTGGGTTTTTTTTTCGTTGCATCTCCTACCTATAAATAAGTTTAAAAATTAACCTCAGAGGATGCGCACGAGAAAATTGAATATTAAACTTTTGTTAGGGCACATAGGATCAGATTTTCACAACTAATTTCAGTTAACATAGAGAAATACAGAATCATGATTAATCTTCTCTTTGACTCTTATGATGCCTGGCAATCTTACAAATAGCTCCGTTTTCCACTTCTTTGTCTAGTAAATTACTACCAGTAATATCGAACTTCCTTGGGATTCGTATTAATATCTGTTTATTTTTTTATTATATGGATATTTTTACAGTCATCAGAGACCTGGATAGTTCACTCAATTATTAATGCCATGGATAAAAAAGTTTGTACAGCGGACTCTTTTGAATTCCAAAATATCAGCGAATTCATGTGGGTTAAGTCTGGTCTAAATGGCTCTCTTCTCCTCCCCTGTATTGGATGTCGTCTGAATTTACTTTGCCCTTGTGACAAGTATATTTCACTTGAGGCTGATTAATGGAACCTGTTACAGTATCCTGCAGTACGAGAGTTTCACATCGCAACTTCAAAAATCGTTCGTCCGCTGGCGGACGACGGCAGTCGAGTAACAACCGCCTACAATGTGAAAGGGATAAGCACCATCATGGACTTCTTCGACCGACACCGTATCCCGTCGTTAATCTCGTTTTTTATGCGGAATGCTCCGGCGGCTGTCGGAATCGACTACGAAAGGGACTACTTCCGACAATTACGACCCGAAGGATATTCAACTCTACTTTTTGCTGGCGAAGGACTCATGCTGGGGATGTTTTTTTTATTCATCGCGAACGTAATCGTGTAGCTTAGGATGCAGAGAATAAGTATGAGCGCAAAATAGAACGTTTGGACCCGCCCAGGCAAATTTTCCCCTTGTTTTAACCCTGTGAAATAGCCGTTTCATTGGCTATAGGTGGTTGTCTGGAAACTGTGTAATGGACGAAAAGTTGTTCGAAAAGCTAGTTAAATGTGAAGTAGTATAACCTCGGTCATGTATCCTATATATATAAATGATCATAAATAACAGAATCGAAATATATTTTTTGCGTGTACGCAATAGGAATCTATTTAAAGTGCACATATATTAATCATAATTATATGAATCCATATACATATGTATAAACAAATCAGGTATCCTATAATCAATATGTTTACCTTTTATCTTACCAATATCTGCAGTTATATATGAGTTAGTATATTGATTAATGGATCAGATATATAACATTTAGCATAAAAATCAACGAATCAATCAAGCATAAACATTAATAATTCTATCAATTCATATATGAAATTTTTTATCAGTTAACATATGATTTTTATCATGTTAATCTTCATTCTATGCAATTATCAGAGTACATTAGTATTTTTCTGTAGCATATGTATCTTAATGAGATGAAGTGAAAAACTGTATCATTATATATCACGTGATCACTATTATTTACCAATATCATTTGTTTTGTTTTATATTTTATTACTTGAATCAATTCATGTACACAATGATTTTACTACTTATATATATATATTCACATAGTGTCTGTATCACACCTTTTTATAAGTAAATGCAAGTCAAGTTTGAGTAATATTCAGTAGTTGGTTTTGGTAGCTGACCGAGCTGATGTAAGTGTTTACATAATAAAAATATGGAATGTTAGTCCATATATATAAAAGACTAAAACTAAAGAGGTCAACCAGATTGCTTGCAGGAATGTGATCAGACTAGAGACGCTAAAGATGACGTATACAATAAGTATGTAGGCTAAGTTGACATGTCGTCATCTGTGGTCATTCATTTGTTTTGAAACAGTCCCAAGCGTCCTGCTTGAGACAACTACCCCGCCCCGACCTATAATTCATACGGTGCCTACGTGATCTGTAGCGTGTCTCATTTTGATTGTGTGTTCGTATGAAACTATGTCATTTGTATGTATGTTCATATGTTCGAACTACTGTCTGTTCCTCAGAACTTGTAACCAGAGATGGTAGACGAGCACAGAACAGAGTTAGCTATCGTCATTAGAAGACCTGTACCTCTTTACCTAAGCTTTATCATGTAGAGGAAATAGGATTAGCCATCATCATTGGCAGAAGCGATCAAGCTATCGTCATAGAAGACTTGTACAATCATATCTGATCTTCACCATGTAAAACTTCAGAAGAATATATCATTTTTTATACTTCGTGTTTTCTACAAGAACCTCCTCACCATGAGTTTAACACATCGTTGTAATAACCAACAAGATAATACCGACTTCGTAAGTGATCTACAAACCCCCAGACACTCCATTGAATATGGAAGTGCAATACCAACCGGACTTAGCGTAAAATTATCGCAAGTCTAACATTACCTCATAGGGCGCCTTATCATACAAGGCACAAGCCCAATATATGTAGGGTGTAAACAATTTCCAACATGAAAAGAAAATGAGAAAAATGAAATTGCTACCTGATTGTACACGTAACAAGGTGGACGGCCTGCTACAGAGGGTCCAGGTACAGGGGGGATCTGGAACTGTCAGTGGGGTACAGGGAGATCTGGGAACTGTAAACAGGTAGTACAGGGGGATCTGGAAAACGGTCACCACTTCTGCAATAAAATTACAAATGATGAAAATTAATGAAGTTACAATTTACTCTTACATTTAGTTGTTACACTAAAAAAATTAACACATTTTAATATGTACACTATGTAAACACATAAATTAGTAAACAGTTCAGAATTCCTTACCAGGACTAGGAGTGGGAGGTGGTGGTGGTACTGGAGACTTGTGAAAGAAAGTGTCAAGCCTGGACTGCACACTTTCTCTTCGTCTGCTTCTCCTTCAGGGTCTCCTTGTAGAAAGTTACTAAGTCTAACATTCCACGTTTTATTTTGTCAAACCTGGCAACGTTAGGGTCTTCTGCCTCAAAAGAAGCCAAGGCTCTCTCCAGATGAGGTAAAACCCTCTGACAAGCCTTTCACAGTTAAAGACCTGGGTTTTGGCTCTGGTGCCGCCGCCCTCTTCCTCAATCATTTGCTGTTCAAGTTCAAGTAAGTCCTCTGCAGACAATTCCTCTCCATGGGAAGCCAGCAGCTCTGTTACATCATCAGGTTCAAGATCTAGTTTCAGCCTCTTGCTTAGCCCTACGATCTTCCTCGTCACAGTCTCGATGTCTTCTGCCTGGTCAAAGCCTTCAAAACTGTGCACAAACTGTGGACACAGTTTCTTCCAGGCCCCATTTAAAGTGGTCGTCTTCACGTCCCAAGCACTGCAATATTTTTCACTGCATCAGCAATGTTGTAGCCCTTCCAGAATTGCTTCCAGTGTCAACTCCTTGTTAGCTTCTATGGCCCTCAAAGCAAAAACGTATGGTCCTTCTAAGGTAGTAAGCCTTGAAATTAGCTATTACTCCTGGTCCATTGGCTGTATCAGCGATGTGGTATTGGGTGGGAGGTACACCACCTTCACATTAGGGTGCATGTCGCTCAAATTTGAAGGGTGACCCAGGGGCAATTGTCCAGGACTAAGAGGGCCTTAAAAGGCAGGACCCTTCGAAGTCAAATACCGTTCCACTGCTGGCACGAAATGGTCATTGAACCAATCTTCGAAGACCATCAAGGTAACCCAAGCCTTCTTGTTTGATTTCCAAATCACAGGGAGTTGACTCTTGAAAATGCCCTTGAAAGCCCTGGGATTCTCGGCCAAATACACCAGCAAGGGCTTCAGTTTCAAATCGCCACTTGCATTGGCCCCAAACAGCAAAGTCATTCCATCCTTTCCAGCTTTATGCCAGGTGCTGACTTCTCCTCCTTGGAAAGGTACGTTCGATTTGGCATTCTTTTCCAAAATAATCCAGTCTCATCCACATTAAAGACTTGGTCAGCCGTGTAACCACCATCCTTAATTATCTCAGCCAAACCACCTGGAAAACTTTCTGCTGCTTCGCTATCAGCACTAGCAGCTTCACCTTGCAGCTTCACATTATGCAAATTTGCACGAGCCTTAAAACGGTTAAACCAACCTCCTACTCGCGGAAAATTCACCACCAGCACTGGCTTCGCCAAACTTTTTCACTACTGCCTCATGCAGCGCTCTAGCCTTCTCCTGGATCACACTTAAGCTCACCGGAACACGTCGTGTTCTGGTCCTCCAGCCAGATCATGAGCAATTTCTCCATTTCAACAATGCTCTGGCTACGTTGCTTCTCGTTTATCACCGTTGACTCATCGGTGCAGCATCCTTAACGTGCTTCAGAATACGTTCCTTGTCCTTCACAATGGTTACCACCGTGGTCCTGCTCAAGCCTAAAGAACGGCCTATTTCGGTGTTAGTTTCTCCTTCTCCGAACGCTTCACCACATCATATATTTTCCTCCATCGTGATGACCTTCCTCTTCTTGGATGAACTATCATCGGAGGAAGTACTTTGGCGTTTAGGAGCATTGTAAATTTGCGAAAATGGCAAGGAATTTCAGCAACGTCTTAGCACACAACCGACTGAACTTCAGGCAGACACGCGATTGAAGTGGCGTCCTTTTGGTATTGTTACGCTTAGCGTCCTCGACCGTCCGAGGTCGTTTGTTCGGTCATTTACCATACAGTTTAATAGCGTTAATTAATTTATGCACCTCCGCTCAAAAACTAGTTCTGCATATGAGGTATCGTTAAAAAGCATAACAAAATGTCGTAACTTTGGAATTTGCGTTGTAATCTAACCAGAAACTTAGTTTTTTGTTTTTAATTATGTACTGGAAACCAAGCAATGATTTTTTCATTATTTGCGCTTTTGGACTGTTTTTTAAACTGCGCATCCCAAGCTAGTGTATTCATTCGCCCGCAAACTAGTTCCGCATATGCGGCGTACTAAAAAAAAAAATTAAAAAAAATACGAAAAAAAAAAAAAAAAAAAAAGTGTCGAAAATCATCATAACCTCAAAATTTTTGTTGTAATGTAACCAAAAACATATTTTTATTATATACTGTGCTAAACTATAAAGGATTTTTATCATAGCATGCGTTTTTTTTTAAAAGCGTCGTTTTAACTCGGAGCGTCGGAAGCGTCAGCGTCGTAACCTCGAAACAAGCGTCGTAAACCCAGGACGGATTTTCCATTGAATATTAAGAAAAAGCGTCGTAACCTCGGAACGTCGTAAGCCGGAGCCGTTGTAAGCCGGGACCGCCTGTACTACATATATGTATAATTTAGTAATTTATTAATATAAGCCAATTTTGTAGGTTCAATGCATTCTGACTGCGATATATCAGTAGAAAAAAAATTCGACACGAAACGGGAATCAGATTCGGACCAAACATCGGCATACCTAATTGAGTGAGGTCAGCCTGCTTGACGGCTACGTAATTTTATTGGAGTAAAAAACACAATGAATAGCATCTTTTCTGTGAATCTTTTAAAAAGTTATACATTACTGTATCCAATTATATTGTATGTATTAATGAATCAAACAAAAACTTCTTTCAGTTTTGTTTCTTCTGAAGATTGAAAAAGAAACCCACAAAATCACTGTGTAACTTGTTTACTTCTAAGTATTTATATTAATTTTACTCCACACTCAAGTACTTTCAGGGCCCTATCTGTGGCCCATTTTCAAGAGATGTTTGGATTGTCAGCTGGGTCAAGGCCCAGCCAGTCTTCTGGAACTTCTTCTTGTTGAGCTGTCATTTATGTGATGGCTGTTCTGGTTTCCTTGAGAGTTGCCAATCCCCTCTTGTCACTGTGATATCCTGAGCTGATGGTCAATGGGGTTAACCCTTGTGGTAAGGGAGTGGTCACCAAAAGTCTGTTGGGCAGAAAACCTAATTCTTCAGGTCAGCAGGGTCAAATCTTACTTCTTTTATATCAAAGCTCGGCTTATGGGATCTTCTGAGGTAAAACTTTTGTTCTTATATTATTATATCATAAAATACTAACAAAGCGGTCAGTGTTTTGGTACGTTTTATTTCGCCATATTTAAGTCAATTCAGAGCGAATTG
>NC_061103.1:49710292-49756129 GCF_015104395.2 Macrobrachium nipponense
ACAGGCTTTGAAGTGACAAGCGTATCCAAAAGAGCAAAGAATTCAAGAAGTTAAGAGGGCATTGTGGCTATTTAAGTTGCATATATATATATATATATATATATATATATATATATATATATATATAATAATTTATATATATATATATATATATATATATATATATATATGTGTGTGTGTGTGGTGTGTGTGTAATTATATATATATATATATATATATAATATATATATATATATATATATATATATATATAACATATATATATCCTTGATACAAAACCTTATGAGACCAGTGAGGTTTTGTACAGTTAAAGGAATATCATGACGTTCTAATTCATCGTCCAAAATTTCAAGTAAATCATCTACAGACATTTTTAAAAAGAGAGAACATCAAATTCATCTATATTAAAATAAAAATTAATGATATCCCTTTAACTGTAGCAAACTTCATTAGTCTCATAAACTTATGTATCAAAAATAGTACATTTTGTTTTAATGGGGAATTTTTTGTATAAAAGTTTGGCATGGCTATGGGTAATCCCTTATCTCCTGTCTTTAGCAATATTTACATGGAATGTTTTTAGACAAAGCTCTTACCAAGAATTTTGCCCCAAAAAGTTACATGGTTTAGGTATGTGGATGATATTTTCTGTATTTGGCCAGTTCACGAAAATCTCCAGGAATTCCTTAATAATCTCAATAATTTAGTCCCTTCTATAAAATTTACTGTAGAGGAAGAAAGAAATTGTAATTTTAATTTTCTTGATGTAACAGTCCATAGAAATGATAGAAATTTCACCTTCTCACAGCCTTTCGAAAACTTACTAACATTGCCTCTTTTGCTCATTATTATTTCAATCACCATCCGAATGTTAAATTCTCTGTTTTTTATGGGATGTTCCTAAGGACATTACGTGTCTGTAGCCCGCA
Source organism: Macrobrachium nipponense (assembly GCF_015104395.2). Classification (NCBI taxonomy): domain Eukaryota; kingdom Metazoa; phylum Arthropoda; class Malacostraca; order Decapoda; family Palaemonidae; genus Macrobrachium; species Macrobrachium nipponense. The sequence continues at coordinate 49,711,222 of NC_061103.1, forward strand.
GTTTATTGGCGCTGAGATTAAAACTTTTTATGATATTGCCTTGAAACTTAAATACCCTAGGACTTCTCTAGATGTGGTATGGAAAAGAACTAGAAAAACATTTTATTTAACTAATGACAAACTTGAATTTAGTGAGCATAACATTTTCAAATTACCTATTGAAGAAAGGTTTTTAGAAATTCCTATAATTTTAAAGCTTTTCAACATAAACGTTGTAGTCGGCATTTTCAGTGTCAAGAGTTTAGTAATAGAAAATTCTGAAGATGTTTCTGGCTGCATATATGAAATTCCTTGTAAAAAGTGTGATAAAATGTATTAGGGACAAACCGAAAAATCGCTTTCACAACGAATCAAACAGCGCCAATATTCGGTGAGAATTGATCAAATATCGAATGCATTATTCGAACATATGAGAGATTTAGATCATCCTATTAACTGGAGTCAAGCATGAGCCTTAATCCCATGTAATGACACAATTAAAAGGAATATCATCAAATCTTTTTTTCATCAAGTCATATAATGGAAATGCTCTAAATTTAAGTCTTGGTTTATTTAAATCGATGCCTTCATAATGAAAAAAGTTGTGGATAAAAATAAGTAACAGAATTAATATATTCGGTTGTATAACTATTTTTGGTCTTTGTATAGCTAAGGTCCCGTTTCTCTTATGGTGAAATCTGCTTTAGGTTTCTGTGACCATGTGATCTCTGATTATCCTGGAATATCTCTTTTGATTTTTACCCTTTTGACAGTTATTAACCATCTGGTATCACTGGTCTTTTTGTTTACCTGGTAACCTTCTTTCCAGCAGTCAGACGGTTGAAGACAACACACTTTTCTTGTTGCCAATAAAGGGAATTGTTTTTGTAGATACTTACGTCTGTCCGCAGTTGTTTTGTCCCTGTAAATCCGTACTTTTATATAAAAATCTTCCTGGATCTTTTTACATGAACATTTGGTGATTTCCAGTTATTTTCTATCCTATTTTCGTTTTCTTTCCAGTAAATAATAAAATAAATAAATAAATAAATAAATATTCCCATACCATGAGAATCATGGACAATGTATGTCTTGCCTTTCAGTGTTCTGCATCATTATGGGTATGATACCTGCCCAAACATTTATAACTGATTTAGAGGATGATCTTTCTGTATCACTGCTTGTTGCTCATGTACATATTTCACAGGTTCTCTTACATCTATTTCAACATGGCTGTCAACTTCTTCCGGTTTTTCGACTCCTCTAAGAGAAAACCTTTTCGCCGCATTAGGAGAATTGTGGCAGTTTTCACTTTTAAGTCGACCGATGCATACATAGCATTTTGTGTCATATAATTTAACCAGGTGTCTGATCCATGGATATTGGACAAACATCTTTTGGTCCAGTCCCTACTAGTGTAGTTTGAAACTGTAATGAAGTTTTTTCTCTTCCTTTCACAATATAATATATTTCCCTTTTGATGAACTGAGTGAATTTTCTTTGTTTTCATAGATAAGAGCAAACGATTTTGACTCTCTCTCTCTCTCTCTCTCTCTCTCTCTCTCTCTCTCTCTCTCTCTCTCTCTCTCTCTCTCTCTCTCCTGACCTAAGGTCAAGTCAGCAGACACGTCTTGAAGCAATGGTCATAGAGATTTGTACCTCCTGACATCTTCATGCAAAAGAGTTTAAAAGTACCATGATATGAATTCATAACCCAGAGTTGATTTGATAAAGTCCCGAGAGGCTATAAAGTGATGAGATGACAGTCATGACCTAGATTCATATCCAGAGTTCAATTTGAAAAGGAAGTCTGTGAAGTGTTGAAATGACAGTCGTGCTTTGAAATCTAATGAAAGTTCTTTGCTTTCCAGGTTTGTTTGAGAAGCTGTGGTCACTCACTGCCAGACAGACAAAGAGAACATTGCACACACCAACTGAAGCTCCAGTTCATCGGATGAAGGAATGAAGAAATATCTGGACTCGCTTGAAAATGACAAGAGTATCGATTTTAAGAAAATGTTTTAGAGGTGATGATTGTTGTTTGGCCAGGAGGGCTGTTCAGTTGCTGTTAAATTGCTGTCCCATGATATTCATCGTTCTGACTTGATAAATAACAGCATTAGTCAACTATTGTTGGCAATATTCAAGAGGATTCTTCTTTAGTCTGGTGGCCGGTGAATGTAAAGGCTTAGCTTTCATTGGAAAAGGGAAAATGAAAATATATCACTCTGGCCTTCAAGAAAATAACAATTATTGTAGAGATAAAAAGAAATACTCTGTAGGGTGTATTAATTGCACATTGTATCTTCCCCACAGCATCAGTGGATTTGGCCTTTCGTGTCATAAGTTGTATTTCATTATCTTGTTTTATTCGGGAAGCAGTTAATCCGTACGGTTTTAAGAACTCTCTCATTTGGCAGATAAGTTAGATACTAATAACCCCTGTGAGTGTTGACTGTGATATGACCTAAGGAGGCACTCGGTGTATCTCATGGTAATATCATTGGGGTAGAGGGTACAAACATTCCATATTTGCTTATGCCCGAATGCCTCCAGTGCAGTGTGACCCAACAACAGTGAAACTAGGTAATCGATGGTTAGCAACTGGTTAGGCCTTGCAATGCTAGTGTGAGTCCTTTGTTTCATCTGTTTATTTCCCACTTCACCCGTGGGGACTTAGTGCCGTCAGTGCACCTCATTCGGTGCACTGTAGGCATTACTTAAGGTTCTTTGGAGGCGTCCTTCAGCCCCTAGCTGCAACTACTTTCATTCCTTTTTTACTGTACCTCCGTTCATAATCTCTTTCTTCCATTTCACTTTCCACCCTTTCTAACAACTGTTGCATCGTGCAATGCAACTGCTTTGAGGTCTTCCTCCTGTGACACCTTTCAACCTCCTTCACTCTCAGTTTCCCTTTCAGAACTGAATGACCACACCAGAGGTACCAGCGCTTGGCATTCCTCCTCAATTTCATGCCCCAATTTCTTTAGGAATGCATATTATATAATATGATGTATGTATGTATGTAATTATGTGTAGAATAGCCTAAATCTGCGTGAAAGGTTCATAGTCACTCGAACTAGAGAGGTCTTGGAACGAGAAGAAGAAAGCCCCACAGCGCATTGCCCGGAAGACAAAGCATCTTTCCCTTTGCGCTGCTTTGTTGTCATATTTGATTCGACAGTCTTTTGTTTCCGCTCACACAATTCTCTGTTCAACTTGGTTCGCTTTGGTGTGCTGTGTTGAGTGAATTGATCGACAATGTAGCTCCATTTTTGCCTTCCGAGTGACAGTTTGTTAGAATTCTCTTTGAAGAATGTGTTTGAGTCATCTGATAATCCTGGTATTTATTAGAATTCAATCTGCAACTGTGCTTAAGTTTTCACTTTTATGAATATGTCTGGGAACTTCATAAGTTCGAGCGAAGATGCGATGCATTATTACCCTAATGCAATTCGACTTATATGTTAATAGTTTACTTAAATTGTTATCTCTTTATTAATAGTTTAATTTATCTTCTAATAACTGATCATCTCTTTCCGTATTTCTCATCACCTTCTGTTACCTCTTTCGAATGAACACCATTACAAGTATTCTTGGGAAGGTGAATTCCAAGTCAGTGGCTCCTTTGGTGGTTGTTCCATCTGAATAGGGTCCATCTTCTGAATATAAGGATAATAATAATAATAGGAAGAAGACATCTTTCAAACAAACAGGTGCTGTTGTTAAAAGATATTGCTGCATCAGCCGCGTTGATTTTTTAGAGTTTTATCTATGTTTCTTATCATAGCTTTGTCTTGGGTACTACAGTTAACAAGCAACCTTCCATTTCCTGGCATTATAGGAGTTCCACGTTACCCGAGTGGATTTCGTGCTCAGCTACTAATCCATCCGGTGGTCCGAAGTTCGATTCTCGGCGCGGCCAACGCTGAATCAGAGGAATTTATTTCTGGTGATAGAAATTAATTTCTCGATATAATGTGGTTCGGATCCCACAGTAAGCTGTAGGTCCCATTGCCAGGTAACCAATTGGTTCCTAGACACGTAAAAATATCTAATCCTTCGAGCCAGCTCAAGGAGAGCTGTTAATCAGCTCAGTGGTCTGGTAACACTAAGAAATACTTACTGGCATTATAGTGGTAGTGAAATGTGATGAGTAATGTGTATAGAGTTTAATCATAAAACTAATATTTCATCAAATAAAACAATGCTAACATTAGCATTACCATATTTATGTTAAATATTATTTTAGTTTTACAAGTAAACTCCATTTACATTACTCTCTATATTTCACTACCCATATTATGCCTGGAATTGGAAACTGTTATACCCAAGAGGAAGCTATCGTAAGTAAAATAGAGAAAGCTCTCTACAAAATCAACTTTGCTGATGCAGCAATATCTTTTAACAACAACAATAACAACAACACCAATAATGATACCTTTTACCAGAGTTGTTTGTTTATTCAGTAGTATTTTGCCATTGTTACCAATACACGGAAATGGGTACTTTGTCTTCTGTCCCTCTCAGATGTTCATTGTGCATCCTTTATGTTGGGTTACTGTTACGATGTTCAATTATTGTTGTGATTTTTATCCCTCCTGTTCATATTGGTGGTGTTAAGCAAATATCTATACTGTCATCTTTAGTCTTTGCCTAGTGGTGTGGGGAAGGGGGGTAAGTTTTTGTGAATCCTGCAGTTCATTGAAGACAAACTTATTTTTGTAGCTGAAATGGATGGATGGGTCTTCCCTGCTCTCGACTGAGTGTTCGTTCAGACACAAGTGGAGGTGAGAAGTTTGTCTCCCCTGAAACACAGACAGGATTCATTCGGTGTCATGGCCTTTGCAAGGCTACAGTTGGTAAATGTACATTTGTATATACCATAGTATGTATACATAAAATGTGAGTATATATATGTATGTATGTATATTATATGAATACATCTGTAATAGAATGTGTATATATGAATATATATGAATATATATAGTATTTGCGTATAGATAGCACTTAGACGCGAAGATACGTTATTCAATTGTATTCCACGTAGGAAAATGAAAATTGATTTATTTAGAAAATGCTCAGCGGTTTCGTCCTCCAGTGACCTCCTCTTGGAGCCTTTATTTAGGAAATAGAGGGAGATAAAAAAGGCTTAAAATCATTCACGTGTCAAACACCGTTACCAGAAACAAAACAAAAAAACATTCGACAGTAAAATAATACGATAAAACAAGAATACATAGTAGTTTTACAAATAAAAATACCCAAATATCAAATGAGGTAATATGTCCACTTGAAACAGCTTAACTTGAAGAAGAATACTGGATAAAATGATCCAATTCGTAGTGACGTCTCATGACTTGTTAAATAAAAGGCTCTAATTTATAGAAACCTGTTGATAAATTGACATTTGTTTCCTTTGGTGTGAACCAAGCAAGCTCTGCTATCAAATTCTTTCAATTAGAACCTGTGCTCTCGAATGAAATCTTTGACCCGAGCCAGTCAATCGTTAAACCACACGTACTACGTACTGTGAAGACACATATCATTACTTGTGTTTATGATTTAAAATGAGCTTTTCGAGTGCCTCCCCTGTATGAGAACTACCACCACACTCCACACTTCTCCATTGGAGGACGACAAAGCTGTTGGCATATTCTAACAAAAACACTTTTCATTTGGCTATGTGGAATACAATTATATATTTAATATACACATACATATTATTCATTTTATGTATTCTTTGTTGTTTTAAGAGAAAAAGGTGGTTATCATTATTATGTACCTCAGGGATCCAAGTTGTCAGTATCCAATACTAAGCTACGGTATTCAATATCTCAAAGACGGAACATTATAATGTATTGAATGGGAACCTCCTCCTCGGCTGTCAATCCAGATATTATATTACATTCTGTAAAGTTAAAAGCTTACGAGCTAAAAGCTGAAGGAAATAAGTTGTAATAAGTCTTCAATAGAAAATATTCCGTCACCACGTAAATCTCAGATATACAAATAACATTAGTTCTCTGCAGTCTTGAGGTTCCACTCAATAAAGATTTATTCCGAGGTAATATCTATTCTTGCTCTTCAGAACAAAAATAAAATTGTATATCTCTATTTTATTGTAACGAGGAGAAATTAATGTGTTTTAGCCTTATTGCATTTAAAGTAAAGTAGAGATGGATTTCCAAAGTATAGAGAGTTTGTGTGTCTGTGTGTATATGTGTGTGTGTGTGTGTGTGTGTAGGAGGTATCATTGCAAAAATCCTAATTTCAAATGGGCCAGTGCCATCAGTACACCTCACGCAGTGCACTGTAAGCATTACTTACGGTTCTGTGTAGCGTCCTTTCGGTCTTTAGCTGCAACCCCTTTCATTCCTTTTTGTGTACCTCCGTTTATATTCTCTTTCTTCCATCTTACTTTCCACCCTCTCCTAACACTTGCTTCATAGTGCTTCAACTGCCAACGGTTTTCCTCCTGTTACACCTCTGAAGCCTTTTATTCTCAATTTCGCTTTCATCGCTGATTGACCTCATAGATCCCAGCGCTTGACTTTTGGCTTCAGTTGTATATATGGCACCAGAACGATTGCTAAGTGCCACACTTTGATCTTTGTCGTCTTCAGTTGGGGGTTTTGTGCGAGACTTAGAATTTGTGGTTCCTTCTGTGTCGAGAAATATTTGTATAACTTCATAATTGCTGTTTATATTTCCCGATCTTCAGAAACGTTGTGTTCTACGTAAAACCTTTTGCTGAATATTAATTGTGATATGGAATCATTAGGGCTCCGATTCCTAGGATGGCGGGTGTTCATTTTTGTTTTTTCTGTTGGACCTTCTCCTCTGCCATCAATCTTGTTTGTTCATTCTCTCTCTCTCTCTCTCTCCTCTCTCTCTCTCTCTCTCTCTCTCTCTCATGAATAAGGATTCATAATGTATCTTATGCGTCATGATCCAGGTCAGTTCTTTTGAACCTGTATTCATCAGCAATATGAACTTAGTCTCATCCTCATCATCATATTGTTTCGTATCTGGTTTCTGGTGTACGAGTATGAAATGGGTATTGAGCTCTTTCCAAGCTCTTTCCAAGCTCGTCTGTTATGTGCATTTTCTGTCTGAATTCCCTCCTGTTCCCGGAATGCACAGGTGCTTTCCTTCATCCAGCCATGTTGTCGTTTCCAAGTCTGCTCATTTGTGGGTCTTTTATGAGCGCCATCAGCTCTTTAAAAGATTGCCTGCGAAAAGCGTTCAGTTTCCTTCGATTCGTGCTTTTTCGTTTCCTGCACAACCTCTCTCACTCACAGCATCATCATTGATGCCACTCTCCTGACAGGACATTTTCTCCTCTTCCTCTTTCATATTCACCCATAAACTTGGTTATACTGACACTGATTTCAGTCGTCTCCATTCTACTTCAATATCCAGGCCTCCTCCTCCTCCTCTGTCTGTCTGTCTGTCTGTTTGTCTGTCTCTGCTGTTCAGACCAGGTCCTGTCCATCTAGCAGCTCCTCCCAGGTGCCTTCAGTTTTGTTGTTCCTTTAAAGCATCTCTCTCCCTAGACTATGATTTCAAATGGACACCATATTCTGTGGCTTAAATTTCTAGTGAATGGTGCCTGTGGTGGGCTCATTTCATATAAATAGGGTTCATCTTCTGAGTTATAATGATATTATAATAGTCTTCCCTAAAGCTTCTATGTTATTCTATAGTGCTCTTCTTACCTATACAGAGAGTCTAGTACCCTTTGGTTTCTCTTACACCGTCAGATACCCCTTGGGTCCATGAACAAATGTTAATTTTGCTTGGTACTTGAATATAGATGCCCTTGTGTAGAGATGGTCTATGGTTGTGTTTCCTTTTGTAAAACCAAATGACAATCGTATCTGAAGTCTTAACAGCACTGGGGGCCATTTCACATAGTTACAAAAATATGTGTAATGGGGACCTTCTATTTTTGCTTGGTACCTTCGTGTAGATATTATCTCTTCATAAAGATTCTGTCTCCTGTTGGTTTTCCTTCAACAGATCGAGACTGACCATTATATCTGAAGTCTTTCTTGCTCTAGGGCACCAATTCGAATAAAGAATTAGAAGAATGTTTGTAATAGGGAATTGAATTTATCCCCTAAAAAAAATTTAAAGCTACTAAAGGTTATATTGGTACAAAGTAAAGTGCGTGATTGGCCAAAATACTCTATGTAACTGTACGATGTGCCCTTTTTATATCATTATTATTTACTCTCTATCGAATGTAAGTACATTTAATTAAATAACTGCTATTGTTATGAGAATGTTTGAAAAGAACGAAAAAGAGATTATGATGTTTCGAGTCAAGTTCATCGGTAAGTTTCGTCTTAGGAGTTTCATTTATTTTTTTAATAAATCTGAATCTCAAAGTATGAATACAGGTTTTTAGAGGGGTTGGGGGGTTGATGGGTGGGGTGGGAAGCATTAGTCCGTCACCTGATGACGACCTGTGTGTGAAGTCACAGGATGACGTCATCGGAGGTGTGATCGTTGCCATGGCGACGAAGAAGGTGACTTGAACTCTCTGGAAGTAGTTATCTCTCTCTCTCTCTCTCTCTCTCTCTCTCTCTCTCTCTCTCTCTCTCTCTCTCTCTTTCTGTCCGACATCTTTATTTATCAATGCAATTTGTGATTTTTTTCCTTTTTTTCTAAAAGAAATTGTATCCATTCACAACAAGTGAATGATTCCATATTTAATACATTTGAATGACTCGCACAAAGAGAGAGAGAGAGAGAGAGAGAGAGAGAGAGAGAGGAGAGAGAGAAAGTTCCTTTAGCACTCTCTCTCTCTCTCTGCCTCTCGTCCTATGGCTGGGTGTTTCATGCATATATGCATATATATATATATATATATATATATATATATATATATATATATATATATAATATATATAATATATATATATGTATATATTATTACCCCTTCCACATTATTGTAATTATTGTACATATTTTGCCTGACTGTTTTCCCCTGTATACCACTTTCCTTTGTCCTTTCCAAGAAACTTGTTTGCCTTGTTTCACACTCCTTGTTCTTACTTGCTCCGCCCATCCTAAATTTCTTCGACCCCTAAATGTACTTTTGAATCAGTCTCCACTCAGCAACTAAACCAAGGACTTTGGTGTCCGGCATTGAAGCAGTCCACTTTATTATGATGTATCTATAACCAAAGTATAAGTGATATTGTTGTAGGGGTTTAATAACGAATTGTGCTTTTGTTTCAAGTGTTCTTAATTTCCAGTGTGATTACTTTTCGAGACGTGGTTGTCATTTGTCATTTGGGTATTATTTTACTTATGGACATTAATTGCTTTCAACATAAAATATAGGTTTTTCTGTTGTATTATGATGTGATTTGAATGATTTTGAGGTTTATTTCCATTGCAAATGAATACTTACCCTTCCACCACCCCTCCCCCTATAGATAACAATCTGGGGGAACCTCCTTGGGAATCGGGGTTTTGGGTGGGGGAGACAAAGTAGGTAAAAACAGGGCAAAATGGAGGAAAAAAACTAAATATAAAACTCAAACATATAAAAATGGACCGGTATACAGGTATACACTGAATTCGAAATACATAAAAACACTGGAAATGGGAAAACCCGAGCCAAGAATTTTACATGAGAAAATGGCATACAAATGCACTATATGACCAGTTATTGCACGTCACATTGTAGTTGTGCACTAACCTAACCTTAATTTTCTGACCTAACCTGTCACTGGATATATCTGCACCTGGATGGCGGGGGCTTGGGCCCCCCCCCATTTTAGGTGGGGGGCCTTGCCCCCCACACCCCCTAACCTACCCTAACCTAACCTAACGCTTTTCTTGATTTGTATAAAAACTAGGTTACCTTATTAATGTACATAACTAAAATAATACCTGATCGGTACGGTACCTAATACTACAGAAATAAATATCATATTCACCATTACTCTCAGTCTTACAAGCCTGAACAATGGGGCTGCTGGTCCTCCTCCTCCTCCTCCTCCTCCTCCTTTTCCTGTGGCCTCTTGGGCCGTTGCCTCTCTTCTTGAGGAGGGTACAGCAATGCAGCAGTTTTACAAAAATAATGTAGTCGCTGATTTTCAGGGTAATTGTTTTAAAAAAATAAATAGCGAGATATATATTGCTTAAAATATTGTGAGCGATTTCCAGGCCGCTTGATCCACTCTTTGAGATCCTCTAAAGTCTTTCAATATTTTGAGTATGTTACCCAATGAATTGTCAGGTCTACAAGTTTTCCCGAATGATTCCCCGTGTTATGTATATAACCCAAAAGGATGACACCTTATTACACGCACGCCACTTGTCGCTATTAATACACGGGCCACTCATAAACTATATTTCTGGATTTATTAAGGAATAAGATTTTCAGCTGAGCGTTCTCGAGGCAAAGGCTCCACTAAAGGCAGTATGAAAAAATTTCTTGGATTTCCCTCTCAATCCCCCCCAAAACCAAATATCACTGAGAGGACGGCCCTGTCAAATTTTACGTTTGCCAAAATGAGATTCATCTATTTCTATTATAACACCATCACCACCAATTGGTTCTTGATTATCAAAATAATATTCAGCAACTTCACAACAAAAACTACGCCAATCAACACTGGTTGCTTTACTAATTTTAAGAGAATCTATTACAGTATGATGGTTCCGCAATTTATTGACCCAATGATTAATAAATAATAATAGTTTCCAAGCAGGAAGATGAGTACCATCTAAAAAGGTACCTTTATAATCTGAAACTTGATACCCACATCGCCGACGTTTCTTTGTTTTAGCAATCACCGCAGTAGAACTACAACACCAAATATGCTTATCTTCCCTAAAAAGTAATGGTTTCTGACACTTAGGACACTGAACACTCAAATGTAACACAGAATGTTGACGGAAAAAATCATATGCATATTTTGCATGTTCGGGATATGCACCACCATGATATTTGCCTATTACCCAAAAATAATATAGCTCACAAGAGTCACACAACTGAATTTCACTATCCATACCTTTAAACTGATGGCGGATAAGAAAATCCTTGGTCTGTTGGAACCGTATTGTTTTCTGATTGGTTAACAATGAAAACGTCATAAATTGACAGCCAGTTACATAAAGTGTGACAATTGACGTCATCGTCTTTTTAACGAGGATCAACCAAACCATAGTATTTTGGAGAGAATCAGGTATGTTTGTAGATGGGAGTTGTAGATTGGCTAATTGTCGAAACAGTGGCCTGAAGCACCTGTCTTCGAATGGCAAAACGTCAAAAGTATGACGTAATTCCAAAAACGTTTGTTTTTTGGATTTAAAAAAAAAAAAAGGAAAAAAAACAAGAAAAAGAAAAAAAAAAAAGAAAAAGAAATCAATAAGAGTTAAGGCCCACAAGAGGATGAAACAGGTGGGATGTTGAGTATTTGTCCGGATAACAAATAAACAAATGAACAAACTCAGGATACTGATGATTGGTGTAGAAGGCAAATATTAAGACGTCATAAAATTACTTCCAATAACAGAAGTTGAAAGGTGGAGCCAACAACCAAAACAAATTGGTTCTATGCGTAGGTACGCATTGAGAAGATGAATTTACCACCTACTAGAATGGGATTTACGAAGCTTCTACCTAGTAGAATGAGATTTACAGAGCTGCCCGTGCCCATGAAAAGAATAACATTGGACTTAAACTTTTTCAGGTGAACTCGCTAACGTTTTTCTTGATTTTTATAAGAACTAGGCATTTGCGACTAATATTATACAGAAATACTACAAAACACTTCCTTAACATAGTGAACTAAGTTAAAATACGCTACATTATTAATGTCCATAGATAAGATAATACCGTCATTTGTCATAAGATAATACCGTCATTTGTCATTTATTTTGTCCTATTGTGTCATTCCTGTCCTTTATGGCATTTGTGTTCCTTTTATATTGACGTTAATCTTATTGCAATGTTTTGTAAATAATTTTTGCATTATTATATTTAAATCTTGTTTGATCGTATTCTCATTCAAATACCTTTATTTTGTATTATTATGGTCTATTGAACCCACCTGCTAAAATGGTAAATTACCCTTCTCTCTCACGACTGTAATAATATTATGGGGCCTGACCGGGATATTTTTGCTAAACTTCGTGGGAATGTAATAATTGACAACCTCGTTAAGAATCAGTTGTTTGTTTATGTAGTTGGTGATTCGTTATTCAACCTTGCGTAATATAAACATCCTGAGTTATAGTTAGTTAGGTGGCTGTTTTTGTGTTTGCTAGACCGCTGAAGAATTTATCTCCATTGTGCGTAAATTTTTCGGTGACAGAAGGTGGCCACTTCTGTTTTAGTAAACGACTGCCGGTAACCTTGTTATGGTTTCCCCCTCCCCCCCCCCCCGCCCCCCCTCCTCTCCTAACTGAGACTCAGTGCGCGGGTTAAAAAGTTAATCTGTCGTACCATTGTTAAAAATTCATTTCTCTCGAATCATTCGTGACTTTCACGTGCTTATAGTCTTTCCCTGGGTCCTTAGATACCAGTCTCTTGCATTATTCATTTTCTGTAAAGTGTAATGAATCTTGTTAACGCCTCGACATATGTGTGTGAAGTTACCGTTCTAATCAAAGTGTAATAAGTTACAGTTGTTAGCTGAGCGACGGTACTTCCTTTTGACTTCATTTTGGTTTGAACCGGGAGTGAAATACTTCCAGTGCGTCTTTATTCATTCTCATTTTCCCGTATCTAAAATGTTTTGTGCATAAATATTTGTCTAATCTGTTACTATTTATGCGTGGTTTATGGTTTTATGCGTTGTCAATGCTTAACTAAGTTAGCTCCAATTTAAGAATTGTAAAACTCTAATTCCGGTATTTATATTATTCTTAAAGTTTCTTTTTAATTTTCACAATGGCGAAGGATAATACTCTAAAGTTTGTGGCGGATTTTTCCTCTGAATTGCATACCCTTACCGATGCTAGGAAGTCTGAATTAATGGAAGTAGCTAGGCATTTAGACCTTGAGGTATGTTCTAGTATGCGTAAGTTTGACATTAGGAAAGTGATAATAGATCACTATATGCGTATTGGAACTTTGGGTGACGAAGCTAGGCAGTATCTTGTTCCAGAAACCCCTTCCCTTACAATTGAACAAAAGCTAGAGTTTGAACGTCTTGCAGTAGGGCGTGATAAAGCTCAGTTAGCTTTTAGGCAGGAAGAGTTAGCTTTGCAAGCCGCTGAGAAGAGAAGTGAATTTTCTCTTAAGGAAGAAAGAGAAAAATTTGAAATGAAAAATAGTTATGATCAAAAAACTAAAATTAGGAAGTTCAACACAGGAGATCTTGTGTTAGCATATTTTCCTATCCCTGGATCCCCATTTTCCTCCAAATTCTTTGGTCCATATAAAGTAGTTAAAAATGTCAATAACCATACCTATGTGATTGAAACCCCTGATAGAAAGAAAAGTACTTAAATTATCCATGCCAATCTGCTTAAAAGGTATCATTCCAGGAATACTGAAACTGGTTATGGAGACAAAATTGTAAATGTTAATGTTAAGGTCAAGGACGAGGAACCTGAAGCAAGTGAACCTGAATTCATCTATTCGTGGCGTTTGGTAGATAATGGTGCTGCTCTGAAAGACTTTGAAAACTCATGTCAACATTTTTCTCCTTTTCAATCAAAAGGACTTCAAAATCTTATTTGCTCTTACCCAGAACTTTATGGGGAAAATCCAGGTCAGTGTACAGTCCTCACCCATGACATCGAACTTCTACCAGGAACTGCTCCCTTACGACAACACCCTTATCGCATCAGCCCGGCCAAGAAATTAGTAATAAAAGAAGTGGAATATCTTCTGAGAGCTGGATTAGCTAAACCAAGCAAGTCACCATGGGCGTCTCCCTGTCTACTGGTACCAAAGGAGAATGGCAGCATGCCACTGTGTACAGACTACAGGAGAGTAAATTCTGCTACTGTTAAGAATAGTTACCCTTTACCCCGTCTAGATGACCTTATAGACTCTGTGGGCCAAGCAAAGTATGTAGCTAAAATAGATCTCCTCAAGGGGTATTATCAGGTGAAGTTAACATCTAGAGCCAAGCTTATATCGGCTTCCATAACTCCTTTTGGGTCATTCCAGTATGAAGTAATGCCTTTTGGTTTAACAAATGCCCCATCCACATTTCAACGCATAATTAACTACACCATTCAGGGTCTAGAGGGATTATTTACATATCTAGATGATACATTGGTGGTGGGAGATTCTTGGGAAGAGCTTATGACACGTTTGAATATGCTCTTTGATAGATTAAGAGAAGCCCGGTTAATGATAAATTTACAAAAATGTGTTTTTGGTCAAGCTACAGTTACTTACTTGGGACATATTGTGGGTGGAGGTAATGTCAAGTCTAAAACTGCAAATGTTAATGCCATTCTTGACTATCCAGAACCTAAGACTAGGAAATCCCTTAAAAGATTTCTAGGTATGGTTTCATATTACAGGAAGTTCTGCCGTAATTTTGCTTCAGTGGCTGCCCCTTTACATAGTCTTACCAGCCCTAAAAAGAAGTATGAATGGGATGAGAGATGTCAGGCAGCATTTGAACATTTAAAATAGTTTTTGAGTAGTGAGCCAGTCTTACAGTCCGAATTTTTCTAAACCCTTCTCTTTGCAAGTAGACGCTTGCGACACGGGTGCTGGAGAAGTGCTGTTGCAGGAAATTGATGGGGTACTCCACCCAATAGGATACACCTCCAGTAGCTTCAAGCCTCATCAGCTGTCCTACAGTACCATAGAGAAGAAGCTCTTAAGTTTGGTTCTTGCTCTCCAAAAATTTGAATGTTATCTACAAGGAGCTCCCGTCATCCATGTCTATACGGACCACAACCCCCTCACCTTTCTTGAGCGCACCAAGGCCCATAATCAGCGCTTACTAAGATGGGCTTTATATCTTCAAAACTTCAACCTTCATTTCTTTCTTCCCTAGCTGGAAATTCTAACTTAGCTTTTTCTTCTCTAGCTTTAAATTCTAACTTAGCTTTTTCTTCTCCAGCTTTAAATTTAACTTACTTTCTCCTTTCAAATTTTATTTTGTATTATTATGGTCTATTGAACCCACCTGCTAAAACGGTAAATTACCCTTCTCTCTCACGACTTGTAATATATATATATATATATATATATATATATAATATATTATATATATATACATATATATATATATATATATATATATATATATATATATATATATATTATATATATATATATAGTATATATATATATGTTAACCCCCCCTTTATTCCCTAAACTACACAAACTGGGAAACCTCTTACCGTGTTGGCCAACCCGGTGCCTGCTTTCTGTAAGATGTCACGAGGCTTATTAAGACTGCGTAAATATAAAAAATATCATTTATTTCCCAAAGCAATTGGTTATAACAAAGAACAAAATGATTAACAAGTCTAATGGCATAAATACCCAAATCTGCCATAAAGAAACCAATAAGATAACATTCTACCTTCCTGACTGAGGTTACACTCTCAAACCCCAAACAAGTCACATTGTCTAGTATTCGTCAGTTAGAGAATCCCATTCCTAATCAACCATGGAATCGGACCCATCTGTAATAAAGATAATAGTTATATAGAACACCCCACGTCACTCTTTTCAAAGTATTTACGTAAAGAGAATATTTCCACACTTCTCTCTCTTTTCCAAAAGGTAACAGTTTTTCTAAGTTTTTATAGAAACGTGTCTTACCTTTTCGAATGGGTGCGTTTTCTCCCGACACTTCGAGCAAACCGCTTGTTTCTCTCCTTTGCACAAAGAATGCGTCTTCCAACAAGTACCCTGAACCAGTAGGCCTGTTAATACGCGTACAAAGGAATGCACATGCCTCGCAAACGGGGAACGACCTCTGAGACAAGTTGCTTGTTCAGCAAATACCTTTCTCTCCCATGTGAACTTTGCAGTGTACCACCCCTTGTCTCTAGCGAGTAGAGCTATGTGACTTTATTATTATATAAAACACTTTAAACATATTATTAGCCATTCCCCCTCTTTACCTCTTTATGATATATATATATATATATATATATATATATATATATATATATATATATATATATATATATATATAATATTGACGACCTGATAACATTTTTAGCTGATGAGTTGGATAAATACGAATTTTCTCTGCAAACTGACACCATTTTTAGAGTTGCTGAAACTGTGTATTAAGGAATGTAAATTTACTTTCAATGGTAAATTCTATGAGCAGAGGTTTTGGTATGGCTATGGGGAACCCTTTATCGCCCCTTTTAAGTAACATTTACATGGAGTTTTTTTGAAAAGAAACTTCTATCAAATATTTTACCTGCAAATGTTCTTTGGTTTAGGTATGTCGATGACATATTTTGTGTATGGCCTTTGTGTGAGGAGGTGAACAGATTTTTTAATTAGATTAAATGCGCTGGTTCCCTCTATAAGTTCACACTTGAGGAGGAAAGAGATTCAGTTTTTGCCACTTTTAGGTGTAAGTGTGCATAGACCTAAGGGTAACAGATTTAAATTTTCGGTTTTAGGAAACCTACAAATGTATGTTCTTACATTCACTTTTACTCCAATCACCATTTGAAAGTTTTAAACTGTATTCTCTTCCATGTTTTTAAGAGCTTTAAGAATTTGTTGTCCTGAATTTTTAGAAGACGAGATTACCAAGATTTATGATATTGCTTTTAAATTGAAGTATCCGGCATTTTTAGTTTGATGTTGCTTTAAGAAAGGCTAAGAAACATTTTATGCAGTGGACCATGTACAGCTTTCGACCCTAGTAATTTGCTTGCTTTTTACCCTTTTGACAACAGGTTTCTTTCTTTGCCAAAAATGTTTAAAGTTTTTAATGTTAACGTTGTTTTTTAGTAACACTAAGTCTGTAAGAACAATTTTAATAAGGAACTCTCCAAATTTACAAACGGGTTGCATTTACGAAATTCCATGCTGAGATTGTGATAAAAAATATATTGGTCAAAGTGGCAAACTACTGGCATCAAGATTAAATCAACATAAATATTGTGTACGTGTAGGAAGTACATCGAGTGCTCTCTTTTTACATATGAATAATTTTAATCACGCAATTAATTGGAACAATTCAAGGAAATTTTATTTTGTGAGACATTATTAAATGAAATATTTATAGAATCTAGTATAATAAAATATAAGTCATGTAGTGTTTTTAATATTAGCAACGGACAATATAAACCTAGATAACTGGCTTACGAAATGTATTGTTGACAACTTCGTAACTATGTAATTGACTGCTTAGTAGTTCCATTTCCATTTGTTGTTGTCCTTTGAGTGTAATTCTAGGCTGTGGACCATTTGCTTCTTTTCCAGGCTGTTTGATTGTTCTGTATTTTACTTTTTGTTTTTTTTGTTTTTATGTTTACCTTTGATATTTCGAAGCTATTTTTCATTCTTTTATATATTGTACCCTGATGAGGTGTGTCAAGAATACACGAAAGCGCTAGGTACTGCTGTTTTTCATTTTTCCTGCTGGCTCTTGATATAGAATCTTCACGTGTTACTTGTGATCGTATAACATATATATATATATATATATATATATATATATATTATATATATATATATATATACTTCATCCATCAAAGTAGTTATTAAAATAGCTTCAGTACTAAATTAGTACCATAAGTGTTTGCTTGGGGAAGATGTGTGGGTAGGTAGCGTATAGAACCTTCCTTTCATTCCGTTGCAGAATGCAACAATAAAATGATTGTTGATGATTCGCATTGGGAAGGTTCTCGTAGTACGTACAGCTACAAACTGATGTAGTACAGGTTGTACTAGTATTAATACTTTGGAAGGAGATGATATTATACAATACTACGGCTCTTGTGCAGGAGGCGTTTCATTCTTTTGTGGAGAGAGAGAGAGAGAAGAGATGAGAGAGAGAGAGAGAGAGAGAGAGAGAGAGAGAGACTCTGAACAAGAGAAAAATTCTGCTGGTTTGCTTATGTGATGACGCCATCCATCCATCCATTTACAATATTTTATCATCATAAAAGATAAAGTGGAAGTTGTGGTTGATTTCAACCAGGAAGACAAACCTTCAACCACAAGAGGACCTCTATGGTTATAATAATAATAATAATAATAATAATAATAATAATAATAATAATAATAATAATGGGGCATCTTTCTGTCCGAAAACCTCTAGGCCTACAAATGCGATTTGGAAGGGGGTCCTTGTAGGGGGCCCGGGTGGGGGCGGGGGGTGGGGGGTGAGGTTTGAGTTCTTATCTTGGTGAACTCGTTTACTAACCTCCCCCCTCCCCCCTCCTCCCCCCCCCCCCCTCCCCCCCCCCCCCCCCCCCCCCCCCGTACACACCAAGACTCTAATACAGAATTCTATGCGATTACCAAACGATAACCACTTCTTTTTTTCTTCCTATTAATAACTATTGTTTTTTTTTTTTTTTTTTTTAACGCTGAGAGAGAGAGAGAGAGAAGAGAGAGAGAGAGAGAATTTAGCATAAAATTTTGGCCCTGGGGAGAAGGGTCGAGGATACCTTGGCTATATATATTCGTACAGCCTCTCTTACTTCTTTCTTACTGACGCTCTCTCGGGATGACGACAGATCAGGCGTCTTACATCCTGTGTATATATTTACACACACAAACACAGACTTCTCTCTCTCTCTCTCTCTCCTTCCCCACATCCTCATCCAGTCGCCATCTTGTCCGCCAAGTTCCTCCTCCACCTGCTCCTTTTCGGGATACCTGCTCCGGGCGTCCCCGCCCTTCCATCTTCCTCATCACTGAGGTCTCGCCTCCTTCCCTTCCTCCCTCCCTCCGCCCTCCCTCTGAGGGACTGAGAGAGAGTCTCCGCCCTCCCTCTGCTCCTCCTCTGTCTTTGAGTCACTCCTCCCTCTTGGTGGTGGTGGGGCTGTCTCTTATGGTGGAGGAGGAGGTCCGGCACAGAGAGGGCTCTCTCTCTCTCTCTCTCTCTCTCATAAGATACGGGTATGAGCAACGCCATCTTGATCTTGAATTGACAAGGCCTGTGCGATCACTCAAAACACAGCGATGAGTCATCACCAGTCGTCCGATCCTGGCCACGAGTTACCATTCCCAGTTCTGTATTTTTGGTGTTATTTATTACTTCTTATCTAGATCATCTAATTGCTATGTTAGATAATTATATTTCCCAGTCTTTAACAACATCATAATCCTCCGAACCTGGTTATTATGATTAAATATGCTGCATAATGGTGGAAAATCAGCGCAGAAGTTATGATGAGAAACAACAGTTTATTAACACAAATGATTATAAAATACATTATCAGTCATTGCTGATGACTTTAAATGAAAACTCAGTACTTGCAACTTTCATATTTTGTAAACTGTTCAACCATTTGTTTTTAATCTGCATTGCTGTGGGTACTTTTTCTGAGGCCATCTAATGAGACATGACTAGTTGGCAACATCCCATCTCCAGTGACCTTTCTAGTGTTATACTTAAATCGGGCGAAGAAGGAAGGTTTCCAGACATACGTGTAACTCCAGACAAAATGCCACACAGATGTTCTGTTCCCTTTGCAAAGGGAATTACAATAATGGGGCCAAGGTTCATGTTTTCAGCTTTCCCAAAGAAGAGAATCTCTGCAACATCTGGTTGTGAGTCATAAAAAACGATAGCTTCACACAAACTTCTCACTCAAGAGTAAGTCATATTTGTGGTTGCTGTTGACTAATATTAAGGTTTACATTTTGAAGGTAGATTAACTGCAAGTTTTTGTATTTCATACAGTTAGGTGCAGTGGATAGGAAATTCAGAAATCCATCCTCGCTATTTTAATGAAAAGTGGCAGTGACGATGTTTCTACTGGGAGTGAAACTGGTGATTACTCTCAACAAAATCTCTCCTGGTCGTGGTATTAAATGCTGTCTGTGCATGAGTAGCGTGGGTTAGTGACATGTGACTGCCCCATCACAAAATAAATAAATGAATAATTAAGTAAATAAGCAAGCAAGCAAGCAAGCAGGCTGTCAAATAAATATATAGTAGTAAGTAAGTTATCAAATAAATGTAAGTGAAGTAAAGAAAATAAATAGGACTACTAAGTTATTTATAAATTTCTGCTGTTCTGCGTTACTTATAGAATCTCTTTATTCATTTATTCTTCAGTTTTTCATTACTGACTCTTCTTGACGCTTTTTACTGAGACACACCACAGGCATATCTTTAAGGTGATTCCATGTTTAGATATATACCAAGTTATATGTAATATGAGAAAACAGTGCCATAGACAGTATTTTCTCAATGAATATTAACGTAGTTAGTTTTTTCTAAGACTAATTAGGACAGTTTGTGTGATGACATTTACTTTCTCAGGTGACCAAAATCAATACTGTCATTACTTTTATGTTGGTTTAGATATTTAGGTATAGTTGATAGCCACAATGTACGTTACAACAGGCAGCACTTCCATTCGTCCAAAAGGTACCTATGTGAACTAAACTTTCGTCCGGAGGACATCGAGTGGGAGACTTCGTTGTTTATTGAAGAAACTGGGACCAGATTAACTGCCAAGCTGAAAAGGCCACGACTTCGTGAGGGGGCAATTCCAATGAAGATACCAAACGCTCCCACTTACTTATCTGTCAACTGAGGCTACATCTCGAGAGTCCCCAGTTGCTAGAAGGAAGAGAAAGGAAGAGGCAGCAATCCAGGCTGCAATTGCAAAAGACATTGGGGACAAGTTGGAGTACCAGCTCCTAAACAACTTTACAAATTTGGATGAACTGGAGCCAAAGTTGGGTTTTCTTGACTCTTTTTGGTCAGTAAAAGGGAGAGAAGGGTCCCTGCAAATATACAGCATTTCAGATACCCACAGACTAAAATACAATCTTCCCTTATTATTGACACAGGATGTGCAGTTAAAGCATTTATAAATAGTGATGAAGTGCACAGCTTAGTAGAGTACAAAATTCCTGCAGTTATCAGTGATAAAAAATCTCTCGAAGAACTTTTAAGCCACCAATAAAACACTGATTTACAGGAGCAAGCAACTGATCCCTCTAGAGTCATTTTTTTCCTACAGTTTGCTATTTCTGTGTTGTCACTTTTGAAGAATGAGTCATGCAAGTTTTTCAGTGCAGTAACAATGATATGTGAACAACTCCACTTGATGACTCTGAAAAGGCCTGAGTATTCGCCAGACTTTCTGGTATTTTCGTCCCTCCTCTATAACTGTTCCCCCAAAGGCTATAACTTTTTGAGAAGTACTAATTATATGATCTTACCTTGTTATTCTACTGTAAGGAGACTGACTATATCACAAAATTTAAGTCCTGCAGTTGAATAAAATGCGAGAACTTTTCTTTTGTATGTCAAGAATAAATTCAAATATCTCTCAAAAAGCGACATAACAGTAACCTTGATGATGATCGATGAAATTGATATTAAACCTTATTATGACTACAAAGGTGGTAGTATCGTTGGGTCAGCTTACGACAGAACAGAGGCAGCTACGAGCGCATTTGTGTTCATGATAAATAGTTTGTTTTCTGGATTTAAAGATGTCGTTCACATATTGCCAGCAAAATCTATGACAGCAGGAAATTTGTTTACTTTCATAAAGCAGATAATCACTGGCTTGGAAAACATTGGCTTCAGAGTAATTTGTGTATTAACAGACATTAATGCAATAAATCAGAAAGCTATGTCACACTTCTCTTTACCACCGAAACCTTCAGTTATGTTTGAACACCCTGCAGATAACTCCCGCCCTTTTTTTCTGACTCTGGTTTGCTGGTCATGATAACTGGACAATCAGATGCCGATAAAAACATGATTTTTCCTATGTCCCCTGAGAGTGCATTCCACACTGCACCCAAAATATGTAATGCTCCATCTGCCACTTTGCATAAATGACACAATTTAGAAGCAGATTCTCTCCTCAGATATGCGTACAAACTTACATCAAGGGCATTAAATCCATCGAGTCTAGAAAGGCAAAACGTCAGCCTTGCCCTACAAATTTTCAATGAATATGTCATAGAAGCACTTTTGACAACGGGAAAAGAACACTGTTGGCCAAATTCTGAAGATGTAGCTAATTATATTAAAGTCATTTATCTCTGGTGGACCATAATGAATGTGAAGCATCCACATAAAGGTACTCGGCTTCACAATAAATATGCTACTCCACGTACATATAATGTAAATGACGAGAAGTATATTTTCCTACAGAAATTCCATTTTGGTTAGATCTCTGGAATAACATTACTAAAACTGGTGGAAAGCTGAGTATGGAAACATTCACTGCCTTAAAACACACAACTAGTGCAATGATAGAAATAACAAAATACGGTGTAGAAAAATGAAAAATGAAATATGTCTTACCAGGAAAATTTCAAACCGATCAACTTGAAAATAGATTTGGTAAATATCGTCGACTTGCTGGCAGCAATTACAACATTTCCTTACGACAAGTGCTCGACTGTGAAAAAAACTGAGGTTAATGTCAGTTCTCAGAATAACTTTTAATAATAAAAATATCGAACTGAAGATCTTCGAAGAAACGAACTGGGAGGGCATGAATAATCAGGAGTCCGGAAATAACGATTTTTTTTTTGTATTGATGTCAGTCAAGATGATGTTGATAAATGTATGGATCTTTTCCCGGTTATAACATACCTTGCTGGCTATTGTGTGTATGCTGTTGTGAAAAAATTTAAGTGTAGCTCCTGTAAAGACTTACTTACTTACTTGCCAAGAAACAAAAGATAGCATAACAGACAATAATAGTTACATTCAGGGTATAAGCAGAGGAAGGCTTCTTTATCCGCATGAATCTGTAGTAAACGCAATTCTCTCTAACTATATAACCATTGATAAACTGTCAAAGTGTCCTGATTTTATCAAATCAATGTATCAAAGGAATTTGGCCACGGACATTTCACTCACTGTCCTTTCTGATAATGATGCCTTCTTACCTCTAAATGATTGTGATGTTGGGCATAGCATAGAAAAAATGGAAAAAATGCTGATATTTACTTCCTCCAATGCCCTACTAAACAAGTATTGTAAGAAAAGTAATGAAAACATTCAAAATTGCTCTTATACCTTTTCCTAAAGAGAGAGGCATCTTTTGTCACCATTTATGTGCTCTTGTCCTCCTTTCGAAGTATAAAAATGTATTATATACTCATTTCTGTGAATAAACTTTTTTTTTCTCATTACTGTTTTTGCACTGATTTCCCTTCATATTTATCAGGTCCAGAGGATACTGATGATGCAAAAGATTGTAAAACATAATTAACTTAGACAAAAATTATATATTCTGCAAATAACTGATAAATGCCACCAAAAATACAAAGTTGTGAATGGAAACGCTCGGCCAGACTCGGACGACTGGTGATGACTCCTGCTCGAGTCTCTCAGGCCTTAATTCTCAGTTCAAGATGGCGTTGGTATGAGACCTACAGATCCTTATTTCAGACTTCGAGATTTGAATGAATAAGCCTATATATATGTTTGTTCTGTTGGAATGTCTTGTCTTGTCCCTGTTTTGTGTCTTGCATTTCGTTTCCTTTTTTGTTTCTTTTTATCACATCCATGAAGTGAATAATGACTCATTTGCATATGAACTGGATGGAGGGAGTTTGCATGTATACCTGACAAGACAGTATACCTAGGCCTATATATGTATCTAGTGATTACAATGCATTTATTGTGCGTCAGGTAACATGTAATGTCTCTTGTGACACACTGTGCATGGTACTATGTGTCTGCGGAACTTCTCTCCAAAGTTCCAGAGGCCCTTTGCCCCCACCCCCCCTCCCCACCAGTGGACTGTGGAAGTCCTCCTTCTGAGGATGACCTACAACAAGTGGAACTTTTTCTTCTGCAGAAATTCGACCAAAACCTACAACCTCTGAAGATGATAAATGTTGACAGTGCGCGCGCGCACATACACACACACACACAAGAAGTTTCCCGTCAAACCTTGGCCTCAACTCTTCTTTCGCACATCTTACCTATCAGCTTTATAAAAAAAAAAAAAAAAAAAAAAAACTGCCTCGATTTCCAATCCAGCAGGAGTAACAGGCAGCCATGACTCATCGAGTATTTCTGCCCAACAACCATTGAATCAGTTGGCCATATCCCAAGCTTCGTTCTCCTAGGAACCTTATAATAGGCTTTGGGTTATAATAAATATCCCTCCCCCGCCTTCTTGACATAGTATTTTCATTCTCTTCTTCTCTGCCTTTCACCACTGAATGACCTATTAGCGCCCAGCGCTTGACCTATGGTCTAAATTACATTCTATTTTTGAGACTGGTTCTCACTGCAAGATTGTCACTGCCCTTATCAAGCATAGCAATAACAAATTCCGTGATCAGAACTGGACTCTTCAATGGTGGTACAACCGTGGAAATGATTGGCAAGCGTCTTGCACTGGAGTCCTGCTACATCTCTCACGATCCATGGAAGTATCACTGATGATTGCATTTCAAGTTATGCTTCGTTTAGTGATTGGTAGTCCTGTTCCTTTATTGCGGACGAATTCCTTTACCTGAAGGTCTGGCTGTCGCCAACAGTTGCCATTGGTTCATTGGCTGCGTCATGAGATGCAGGGAATCTGTCCTAATACCAGCCTTAAGCAGGCACAATGGTATCCAAGGCAGGTTATGGTCAGAATATGCAGGAGTATTGGAACAGCATTAGTGCTATACACGGATTTATTCCGGAAGATCCACCAATTAAAAGACTGGTTACGGAAGGCTTCTAGATTTCGATTAACGCAGTGGTCAGCCTGGAGTGTCTGATGGGGGTCTGATGTGGGGGAGGGGGGGTAGGGGTGTCTATGCATAGGGACTTCAACCCTAGGGCCTTTATAAATTATATATGTTATATATATCAAATTAACACAAATACGCATTGACGCATAACTGAAGGTAAAACGTTAGGATAAGTCAAGCTTGAACAGCTACTGTGACGAACGTCCGTCATTTTTATACATTTTTATTGAATTTATTTATTCATTTATTTGTCAATTGGCCAGTTTTGCTAATAACTGATCTTCGCTTTCTGTGTTTCTCCTTTTTGTTTACTTTCTGTCAATTCTTTCGAACAAACACCTCTATAATATTAATAATATAATAATAATAATAATATAATAATAATATAATAATAATAATAATAATAATAATAATAATAATAATAATAATAATTGATCCTAGAAACGGCACACATAGTAAGAAAAGTGATGGACTCCTAAGGAGGCAGGATGCAACCCGGAAACCCCACACTATAAATACCACCCAGTCGAATTGGAGGACTGTGATAGAGCAAAAAAAAAAAAAAAAAAAAAAAAAAAAAAAAAAAAAAAATAATAATAATAATAATAATAATAATAATAATAATAATAATAATAACAGTTGACGTCGAAAACAGAATTTGAAAGGAAAGTCCTTTACGTTTTATGTTACTTACAACATCAGGACAAATTCATGACTACAGAACATAAATCAGAGAGAGAGAGAGAGAGAGAGAGAGAGAGAGAGAGAGAGAGAGAGAGAGCTATTTTTTTCTTAGTTCCCAAATATCCCAAAATACCATTTTCTACGAAGACAATTTTTCTACCTTTATAGAATATGTACAAAAACGTTTAATGGTTAACTATAGTAATCTCGTCTGCCTCTCGCCGAAATTTATCAAATAAAATCGCCCTGAAAAAGACATTTATATAACGAAAAGCGTTACTACTAATACAATTAAGATTTCTGCTTGCTATTAATACTAAATAACTAAATTAATATCACTACGTGCTAGGACTACCAAATGCAAGATATCTTTTTATCAAGTCATGCTTTCTCAAGATTATGTAGGGCAGAATGGGGTAAGAAGGCCCCCTTAAGGAGAAATGCTTATATTGTCTACAGTATTTCAGTTATTGACGTAACAGAGATATTTCTAGAAAGCGTTGTTATTGGAATATCAACGGTCATAATCATGAGAAACTGTTAGCAATTTAGGATAGTAAAAACATGACCTGAAAGAAAAGAACAAAGGGGGCCTTTTACCCCATGGGTTGGGTGAGACCCTAGTGGGGGGCTTTTTGACCCATACCTAAGGATATTGTGGTACTTCATGAAAAAACGACCATATAAATTGAAAAGTAGACGCCATCTGGAATCGTAATGTGCTTTTCTGGGGCGGGGCGGGGGGACTTGGCTTAACAATTTTAACAAAGTGATGTAGCCAGCTAGTCTACGAAACAATCTGCATTAGACCATCCATTCATTTGCTGTGCATCTAGCAATTGATCCAGGTGAGCTGCCGATCATAAGTAGCGAAGTCATCCTTTTACGGGCAAATATAAACATAAAAGGAAGACAAACTCCAGCTGCCTTCATTGCACTGTCCTCTTTCACCACTGGTTACACGTCCAACTGATCAGATGGGGTAAAAAGCCCCCTGGGCTTCTTGCCCTAAAGCGTGGTGGGCCTTTTGCCCCACTTGCCATTTTTTAAGAAAACTAAATCCACCTGTACCTCAAGTGAGTTTGCAAGTCTAGATTGCATTGCAAAGTATTTCTTAGCTCTCATTTAAAGTAACTGTAGTTAAAGTACTGACTTTACTGACAAGATGTCCGCACAGGATATCCCTGATATAGCACGCATACTTACATGATGTGTGTCCAAAGAAGAAAAATGCGTGCTGGCTTTGTCCCATTCTAGTTCTCCCTGGCAAATATACAAGGTGAAACCCAAGGAGAGATACTCGGGACTGCTAACTTATGATCTATCAAGTATACTGTACCTTTGACCTTAGGGATTCAAGCTTCTTTCCTATCGCTCTGTAAAATGGTTATCTGAGGGGTTGTGTCCCTGGCTCCAGCACGATGTCATGGTGAACCAGGTTACAGGTTTCTGGATCATCCGTGCACAAGTCTTGAAAAATGGTGAGTAGGCAAGTGTGATAAGGAGTCTAGCGTGATTTATGTGAAATTTTTTTAAGAATATGTATGTAAAAGGGAAAGGGTAAAAATATCAAGTAAAGTGTAATGGAAGTGAACTTTACCAGGCTTTGTAGTTACTAACACTATAATTTGCTTGCTGTCCACTAGCTTACCCATTATCTCCAAGTTAGGTAAATCACTAAAAGATATCAGTTCCAGTTCTTCATGTGGGTCATTATTAGTAGCAAAAGGTAAGATGCCTTTAGACAAAACAGTCGAGGTAGTCACCAATGATACTTGAGGTGGTCCACTTTGGTACCATCTCAACAGATTCACATGAACTATACTCTGCTTTTTTCCATCTGTCCACCCGCCTGTGGTGTTTTTGTATGGTAACACTGCGTCCCGGGCTTTAGATAGTTACATTCAGCGATTATAGTAATGTCCTATTTCGAATATTAACGGTGTAATTCTCATACAGTATATTATTAAAACACTTTTCAGTTACAAATGTTCACCCAGATATCCTTTTATTTACCTAAAACTTACACTTAGCGTAACTATCTAAAGCCCGGGACGCAGTTTTACCATACAAAAACACCACAAGCGGATGGACAGATGAAAAAAAAACAGAGTATAGTTATGGGTCCTTCCTCTTATTTGGGACACAACTAGTTACATAGTTAACTTTAGAGAGTTGTTTGAAGACTGAATGTGGGCCAGCAAATTCTCCCCCAATGGAGCTACTGGAATCAAATGGTCGCCTTTCTGGAACTCCCTTAATCTCGCTTTCCTATTCCCCTGTTGCTGCCTTACTTGTTATGAGGAAAGGAGCTTAGAACAAAGCAAATCATATATTGTATGAAACTTACTTTTAAGGTCTTTAATATAATGCAAAGTGCTAATAGTCTCCTCTGGTTTCTGATGCAAAATATTTTCCTTCACCATTCCCAGTACCATTCCCGAATTAGTAATTCAGTATCTGTAATAATAAAATTAGTTTTCACTTGTGACCCTACTAGGTCATTGCCCAAGACCAGGTTTATTGGAGAACATGGTAAGGTTTGCTCCAATACAACTACTTTTGCCTTTCCTGTTAAGTAAGGACTAGCAATTTCTTCTTCAGCAAGAGGCAAAGTCCAGAAAGATGTTAAATCTGAAATAGTTACAAAATCCCTGTTGGGTTAAATTCTTTGAACTTATGTCTGCCAATACAGTCTGAGAGGAACCAGAGTCTCTGAAGAACTTCAGTGAACTGCCGTTTACAGTAACACCACAGATAAATCCTTCAAATTGCTACAACTCTTCCATGGGAGTAGTCACGTGGCATTAGCTCTTTGTCTGGGCATTTCTACCTTCTTTTGCCTTTGAAGTTTTGCACTGTGGAAGTGGATCATTTTCAATTGTGTGGCCTCTTTCTTGCATTAAGCACAGGATACCTGTGGAGATTTAGAAATGGAAGGAAATGATTTGTTAGGTTGACCCTTTTATGATTGATGGATCAAGTGGTAATCATCGGTGAGACTAGCTACCATCTTTGCCTGTGTTTCACCTATAAAATGAATAAATGTTGAGATATGAGGGGTCACTTTCCTTAAAAATTCCTCTAGACGAACCAAATTCTTAAATGATTCAAAGTCATCAACACCTGCTCTTTCTAACCTCTTACTCAACTGCCTACTTTTTATATTACAGAATTCTACAAAAGTTTGATTGAATGCTTTAACAGAATTCATAAAAACTTGTTGTTTAACACAATATAATATCTCACTTACAAGTTGTGAAGCAACAAATGCAGCTTTGCCCTTCATTTTGTTCCTGATGAGCAAAGACCAGAATTCTGTGGACTATTTTAAAGTTTGTGATTTGTTCAAAGTTCTGGAAGAAAAACTCAGGATCTTTCTCATCGAATTCAGGTACTCGCTTATTAGCTTTAGAAGCTTCAAATGTAGCAGGGAGTGTAGCTTCCTTTTTTTAAAATGACATCGAAAGATCCTTGAGTTCTTTCTGGCGTCGTAACTCTGCTCCTCGTTCTTTTTCTCTCACTTCTGCTTTCCTCTTTTCTAGACCGAGCTCTTGTTCAGCTGCATCTCTCTCCAGTGTCTTCTGAAACAGGTGGATGTATTCCCGCTGCAATTCAGAGGGTTTGTACTTCCTCATCATCAGCAAGAATCCCTTGGTTGATTAGATACTCTAATATATCACCCAATATTCTAGCCTTCACATGTGTAGGATCTACCACAATGTTACATTTTACAGCAAGATCCCGCAAATCCTGTTTAGTAGCACACATGAGCATAGGAAACCTCTCTTTGGGGTTTCCAACAAAGCTACCTAGATCAAAAGGCATTTTGAACAAGGGTTAATGACTCACTATGCAACACTTTTATAAGTACAACAAATCCTACCTATCTAACACATTGACTAAACTAACTAAACGCTAATATACAAACTTCAACCACGATAGTTCACAATACTTAGGTTACTCATTCGAACAGTTTTCGTATTTACTAAAAACAAATTATCAGTAGCTATACGCACATTGTTACGAAAATGACATTGCACGTAATTACGAAAACAAAAGTAACAGGTTATATCAAAAGTAGTCAGATATTTACTTTTGAGAAAACAAAACTAGACGGATGACTTTAAGGTAACTGCAGCCCAACGTTATTACGGCACTTACAAGAGAACGCTTACTGAAAGCGAGGCGAACTACATCCTATTAAGAATTACAGCAACTACAGGTTACGGAATGGTAATTACCCAAGAATTATGCAGTACACGGGCAAAATCCCACGTCACGAATCGTGCAAAGTTAAATATTACCAAACCCACACAATTCAGTAATTACAGAAAGTCTCGATATCACGGAGCGTTCGAGGTACACTGAAGTGCGAGACTGAACTACCTACTTCCGTAATGAGACGAATTAAAAGAGGCAAAGTGCATTTTGCAACCCGAAAGGTCGGGAACTAATCAACGATGTACAAGGTAATGTAAGAAATCTTATCACTTTGTATGATAGCGAGGTTGACCTTTATTACAGAAAGCATTCATGAGGTGACCATAAGAGGCGATACATACTGAGATCCCAGTCAATTAACTTTAGTTATTTACATATCCTTCAAAAATACTTTACCCTGGTTTAAGGTAAGGTGAGGTGTATTCTTGCCTAATACTGTAAAAATTATAATTAGTAATTACTCATTATATACAGTTAACACTGATAATATTGCAATAGCGAACAAAATTAATTTAACAAACACTTCTCTTAAACATTTAAACATTTAGCAAATAACTCAATAACTGAACACTATTAAACTTAATATCTAAATGACAAAACCCGCAAAGATAAACAAGAAAGCGCCAAAAACACTTGTCTTCAATTGAGGAAGAATACATCTTACTTAACAAGAGGTAGAAGTTCCCAAGTAAACAAAAAAGAACATCAAATATATATATATATATATATATATATATATATATATATATATATATATATATATATATATTACATTTTTATACATAGATTATTTATTTATTTATTTGTTTATTTATTTTTTAATTTTTTTATTTTTTTATTTTTTAAGTTTTACTTTATTTTCGCATTTTTAGATTTTTTTTTATTTTCATAAATTATTTTTTTTCTAATTTATTTTACTTAGTTTTATTTGTTTGGTTAATTTATTTTTATTTATTAAGTTATTTTTATTAATTAATTAATTAATTTTTTTATCATTTATTTATTTAGTTATTTTTATTAATATATTTTTATTCTTTTATTTTCAATTTTTATTTTATTTCTTTTTTATTCATTGAAGTCTTTATTTTGAATTTATTTATCCCTTTTTATATTTATTTATTTATATTTCTTTATTTATTTATTTTTATTTATCTATTTTATTTATTTATATATTTTTATTTTATTTATTCGTTTAGTAACTTTAGTATGAGCACCTCGGAATAGTTGACGCGAGATAAGTCAAAAAGTAGCTCCCAAATTTCACTGACATTCTATTGTTTGCTTGTTTTGCTTCATCCACTGATTTATCAACCGAGTCATGTTCTCACTTCTTCGGCTTTTATTGAATTGATTTCTTTTTCAACCGTTGTAACTTTCTATCGAAAGTAGTCGTTACTCGGTTCAGCTCTCTGCCACTTTGATCAGGTTGCTTTTTGTTCCCAGTTTCTAAACTCTGGTGTCTATCTTTAGTCCGGTTCCTTTTCTTTTTCCCCATCGAAAAATTAGAGAAAATATGGTCTATACTCTATAGACTTTTGACGTTCAAAGTTGATTAACTTTTTACTGTTTTCACTGAGAAAGAGAAGAGAGAGAGAGAGAGATTTAATGTTATAAAACGTCCGCTCATACGGACTGCAACTGCATTGATCTTATAGGATTATATATATATATATATATATAAATATATATATATATATATATATATATATATATATATATATATATATATATCCTACGGGACGAAGGAAGTGAAAAGTCTTGGAGCGGCTGCAGATATGGGCCCGAGGGAGGGACTGACGACTGTTGCAGACTGGCAGTAGCGTTGCATTGCTCCTGGAAGAAGGACGTGGGTCGTGAATTCCTCCTGCTGAAGGGAGAGACAGCGACGACGCCGAAGGAACAAGAGACACAGGAAAAGCGACACTGAATCCAAGTCAGCGATAACACTCGACTCGTCAGTCAGTCATCATCTGGGCTTTGCTGCACATATCGTGAGGTAGGTATGTCGTTGGCCTTCCGACTTTTCTTATTTAATATATATATATATATATATATATATATATATATATATATATATATATTATATATTCAATTGTATTGCACATAGGAAAATGAAAAGAGTTTTTCTTAAAAAATGCCCAACAGTTTCGTCCTCACTGGACCTCTTCTTGGAGCACTTATCAAGGAAAGAGATAAAGTTTACAGTGAATGTAGCCAAGAAAGGCATACAATCTAAACATATGGAATACTGTCACCAAAAACTAGCAGTTTGAGCTACAAATCATTCAGCAGTAAAATAACAATACATACAACAGAATAGTATTTGAACAAATGAAAAGTACCAAAATATCAAAGGAGGTCATACGTCAATTTGAAACAGCATTATACTGAGTACATTTCGTATATTGTATTTATGATTAAAAATGCGTTTTTCGAACAAATAATACAAGCAATCCTTTATGTCTTCAATCAGTATATGTAATTTACCGATTGACTGGATTGGGGCAAAGATTTTATTTGAGAGCGCAGGTTTTATTGAAAGAAATGTGATAGAGACAGCTTCCATTGTTCACAGCAAAGGAAAAAATTGTGATTGATCGCCTTGTTTGTATAAATTAGTTCCTTTTGTTTTAAAAGTCATGAGACGTCAGTACAAATTGGATAATGTTATCCATTAACTATCATCATATAATATAAGCTTGCTAATATATACTCGGTTTTATGCTGTTTCAAATGGACTTATTACTCCGTTTGATATTTTGGTATTTTTCATTTGTTCGACTACTATGATATATATATATATATATATATATATATATATATTATATATATATATATATATATATATATATATACAGAGAGAGAGAGAGAGAGAGAGAGAGAGAGAGAGAGAGAGAGAGAGAAGGAAACCCTCCCTATATCCGTGAATCTCTCCTCTCATTCTGGACCTCCTTCCTTCCTCTGTCCCTTCATTCATCCTTATTTTTTCCATCCGTCTCTCCATCAGGCTCGTGCTCCCTTGAGTTCATGATTTATTTTATATTGTTATAAAAAGTCTGCTCGAATAAGTTGCCGCTCTTCCATCCGTCAGCTCTTATCAGTATTTCCTTCCTGCGGTGTTGGTAGGTCGGGGTCTCCGAAACGCTTCCCAATTACTTATAAGACGAGATAAGATGACCGAAAGGGTTGACAAATGACTGTGGTGGTCTAAAGGAGCCATTGCTATTTCCATTAGGTCCTGGTGGTGCCGAGGACGCGAATAACCTCGATCATTATTTATATATAGCGCAGTGTGACGTGTCAGGCAAGCATTGCTTTCTGGCAACAAATGGCATCTTGCCCGCAAAGTCTGAATAATATCTGTGGTTTCATTAATGAAAGAGCTGATGAAAAGTGCTTGTGAATCATTGCTTCAACCAACAGGTTTTGTAGCAACTTTGTATCAAAATGAGCAAATTTGTAGACTTTCCGTCAACATATTTAAAAACTGCCTTACGTTTGGCGTGCACATGGTAGAAGTGGTTTGTTTGGGTTGCCACTGGCCATAGAAGAAATTGATCTTCATTACCGATATTAATTGAGTATATATGTATGTACATATATATATATATATATATATATATATATATATATATATATATATATATATGAATAACTTGATCACGAAGTATATAAAACGTGATGCTATGTATAAATAAAGGTTTTTTTGCCACGAAGGAAAAAAATGAAAAAGCGAGTTAGCCGAGTACTTTCGGTCCTATTCGGACCCTTTACTGAGGCATACTGATTTTACAAAGAACACCATCGTCAAAAGAAGGCTTAATATACAAACTGACACTACCAGATTAGCCATAAGGGCGATTTTCACTCTACAGAGAGGAGGAGGAGTCATAGGGCTAGCCACACCTTGAAGGATACCCCGCCCCAGTAAAAAAAAAAAAAAACAAGTGATTCTTCCAGAAAAACAGTACATTTTGAAAACAACACGGGAGCATATACAATTTAATATCATGAATTTTTACACAAATTTTCCCAACAAAAATTATTATTAATGAAAAGACGAAAGAAAATATAAATATATATATATCGAGCAAGAGAAAGAGGGAGAGAGAATATCGAACCAGAGAGAGAGAGAGAGAGAGGGAGAGGGAGAGAGAGAGAGAGAGAGAGAGAGACAGACAGACAGACAGACAGAGAGACAGAGAGACAGAGAGAGAGAGAATTAATAACTATATACATGTGGGACTAATTTATTAGTTGTTCATTTATTTTGAGGTCCTTCATAAATATCTTACAAATATATGGGTCCAAATGGTACATTCCCAGACTAAGATTTGGGTTGTCTAAATATCTTACTAAACTGTTATCCCCGCTACTAGGAACTGTATCTAATTCACACATCCGGAATTCTCTTGATCTTGTGGAAAAATTAAATAACATTGTACTAAACCCTAGCGATATTTTTGTTTTGATGTATGTTCTTTGTTTACAAAAGTCCCTATTGACTCTGTGCTAGAATATTCAAGTAATGAACTTGTACTGCATAAATTGCCTATGTCCGTTAGTCACATAATTTCCTTAATTAAGTTATGTATTTGTGATTGCAGATTTATTTTTAATGGAGAATATTACCAACAAATATTTGGTATGGCCATGGGTAACCCTTTATCACCTCTCCTTTCAAACTTATATATGGAATTTTTTGAGGGACAACACCTCCCGAATATCACACTTATCCCCTTAAAATGGTACCGATATGTCGATGATATCTTAGTAGTCTTACCTGGTGGTATCGATGTAAATGATTTACTGTCTAAATTGAATAATTTAGTGCCATCCATAAAATTCACTGTTGAAATTGAAAATAACAATGTCATCCCTTTCCTAGATGTATTAATACATAGAGAATCTTTCCAATGCAAATTCAGTATTTATAGAAAACCCACAAATAATTTAACATATGTACATTTTTATTCTGGCCACCATCATAATATTAAAATTTCAATTTTTTCTTCTATGTTCCTACACGCTTTGCGTATCACGAGTCCACAATACCTGGACCAAGAAATAGAATACATAAAAAAGATAGGAAACGATCTCTGCTACCCACCTCATTTAATTGATTTAAGTTATCAAAAAGCTCATAAAAAGTTTTATAATGTTGCTATTAATGAAAAAGAAATCCCTAAAAATGTACTTAGCTTACCTTATTTTCGTGGATTTGAAACCATAAAATCAATATTTAAATCGTTTAATGTTAATGAAGTGTTCTCTTATAACAATACCATTAAAGATATGCTAATTAAGAATAGTCCCATAACAAATAACAACATCATTTACAAAATTCCTTGTAAGGATTGCCCTTCGTTTTACGTTGGTCAGTCAAGTAAAAATTTATGTGTACGTATAAAGCAACATATGTATTCAGTTAGAACAGCCCAGACTTCAAATGCACTGTTTATCCATCTGAGTGAAAAATCTCATTGTATTAATTGGGGTGATACCTCGGTAATTGCTAGATCTAATGATTATGTTTCAAGAAATTTACTGGAATCGGCAATCATACAAATCACTAATAAAAACAACCTAAATCTTAGTCTGGGAATGTACCATTTGGACCCATATATTTGTAAGATGTTTATGAAGGACCTCAAAATAAATGAACAACTAATAAATTAGTCCCACATGTATATAGTTATTAATTCTCTCTCTCTCTCTCTCTCTCCCTGGTTCGATATTCTCTCTCCCATTTTCTCTTGCTCGATATATATATATATATTTATATTTTCTTTCGTCTTTTCATTAATAATAATTTTTGTTGGGAAAATTTGTGTAAACATTCATGATATTAAATTGTATATGCTCCCGTGTTGTTTTCAAAATGTACTGTTTTTCTGGAAGAATCACTTGTTTACTGCGGGTATCTTCAAGGTGTGGCTAGCCTATGACTCCTCCTCCTCTCTGTAGAGTGAAAATCGCCCTTATGGCTAATCTGGTAGTGTCAGTTTGTATATTAGGCCTTCTTTTGACTATGGTGTTCTTTGTAAAATCAGTATGCCTCAGTAAAGGGTCCGAATAGGACCGAAAGTACTCGGCTAACTCGTTTTTTCATTTTTTTTCCTTCGTGGCAAAAAAACCTTTATTTATTTATTTATGTTATATATTATAGATAGGATATATTATATATAGATTTAGATAATCATTATATATATTATATATTATATACATATATATATATAGATATTATATATATATATATTTATATATATATATAGAATATATATAATATTATAAAATATATATATATATATATCATATTTATATATATATATATATATATATATATATGCATATATATATATATATATATATATATATATATATATATATATATATATATATACACATATATATAATATAATTATATATATATATATATATCGCCCGTTACATAGACGATATCTTCGTGCAAGTCGACACCGAGGATGAGGTAGAAGCCCTTCGTCGCCGATTCCAGCAATGCAGCGTGCTAAACTATACAGTTGAGTTTAGCACCAACGATCGGCTCCCCTTCCTCGACGTCCTTATAATGAAGACAGAAGACTGTCTCCGCACTTCTGTCTACACGAAGAAGACAAAATTAGGAATGTGCCTCAAAGGGGATAGCGAGTGTCCCGACAAGTTTAAGAGCACTACCGTCAGGGCGTTTGTGAAAAGGGCCCTCTCCCATTGTTCTACCTGGCAGGACACACTCCTCGAGCTTGATAGAGCTTCACAGATGCTCGTGAATAACGGATATTCCAATAAGCTCATCCACCGAGAAGTGCGCACCGCCCTCGAAAGATGGTACTCGAACGAGGAAGAAGACCCACGACCCCGCCCCACAGAGAACATCAAGATATATTATAAGGCCTTCATGCACTCTCAATACAGCGAGGAGAAGGCGATGAAGAAGATCATTAAGGAGAACATCCTTATAATATACTACAAAAACCGGATAACAACCCCTCACTGCCATCAGGAGACCCCCTCAAGCAGACAAATGTAATATACCAATACATATGCCCCGCCCGACTCCCGAGGATGTCCTGGGGAGTACATTGGAATGACTACCATGCATCTTGCGAAGAGAATCTCCTGTCACGCCCAAGAAGGGGCTATCAGAACCACGCCCTCACCGCCCACTGAGACACAATCTCCTGCAACTGTATTATCCGTAACACCAGGATGATAGGGAGAGCACCCGACCCTCGCCGTCTGCACCTTCTGGAGGCGTTACTCATCCAGGAACAAAAGCCCTCAATGAATACGACGCAGGAGGCCTTTTTGCTCATGACCTGCATGCGAAGGAACACTCCAGTAATGGCAAACTTCATCATATCGCCGCCCGAAAACTCCGCAATTCAAGAAGAAAATAACACCGAAGACATTAATACCATAAATAATACCAGCAGTGACGTCACACGGCCTTTGACCAATCAAAATGAAGCCCAGCGTGATACTATGCAGCTGAGAAGATCGGAGCGCCTGTTCAGCATGCGCTCAGGAGTTGGCTTCAGCCCGCAGCCAGGCAGCCAATCAAAAAGATGCTCCTCATTCACTAGCCAATGAAAAGGCAGCAGCACGAAGCCCCTGCTGCACGGCCACAATATAAGCAGTCGGACTCGCCTTCTCACTTCAATCCTTCACCCACCTCCGCCCAAGAGGATGTCTGAGGTTTATTCAGACAAAACGTCGCAGCCCCACGAAAAGAATAAAAAAGAAATAGAATTTAACATCAATTCTATCTGCAATAAACTCTATGTGATATACCCAAAATTTTGATTACCCCCACTGGAATTTTTTACCAATAAAAATCCAATCGTTTTTTACTATTACCTAATTGAGATAGGTCAACCTTTGATGCGTTGCTCACCAGTTTAAGCAACAATGAGAAAACAATAATTAGAAAAATAGAGAAGAACCTTTATAAAATTAATGCAGCTGAGGCAGCAATCACTTTTAACAAAACATAAATATATATTATATATACATATATATATATATATTATATATATATATATATATATATATATATATATATATATATATATAACTGAATCACGAAAGTTTGGAACGTGTTAAATCCATTAACAAAGATATAAGTCACGAAGGAAAAATAAACAACGTAGTTTCTGCAAGATCTTTCGACTCAACGTCCTTTACTCAGCAGATAAACTAACTAACATGAGGAATTGACAGAACAGGAAAGCTCGTATAACTGACAGATAGGGATTATAAGAAGATTAGTGCCTAGAATCCGGCACACCTGGAGAATGAGTAACCTTTCCAAACAAGCATAAACATGGGTACAATTTAAAAAAAAAAAAAAAAAAAGATTAAGTCAATCTGCTCAGACACAGGGACAAGACAATTAAAGGATTATATAGGGTGACAGCTAGCTATTCAGATCTTTGGTAAACAAAAACTTGTTCACAATACATATTAAACATATATACAACGAAGATATCTCTAAGACAACTAATTTGTATTTAAGTCTGTAATTATATCTTTGAGGTCATTCTTAAACATGTTACAAATACAAGGGTCTAAATGAAACAGGCCACGACTAATATTAAAATTACAATGAGAAGTAAGTTGTATTATGGCAGATTCTAAAAGATTTCGCGATAAGACATCTTTTGACCTTGTAATTACTGAACTACCAATCCAATTTATTTGGTGGTTGTTTTCACTTAAATGAATGAATATTGCATTAGATGTTTGCCCAGTTTTTACAGAATATTTATGCTGGTTTAATCTTACTTCTAAGCCCTTGCTCGACTGTCCAAGATAAAATGAGGGACAATCCATACATGGAATTTTATATATTATGTTGTAGCTTTCTCTGGGACCATTTTTTATTAACATTCCTTTTAGTGTGTTATTACAGGAAAAAACAAGGTTGACATTAAAAGCTTTTAACAATGATTTAATGGTTTCAAATCCGTTAAAATAAGGCAAACTGAGAATGTTCTTAGAATTTTCTTTCTGCGTGTTCCTTACACTATAAAACTTTTTGTGGGCTTTATTATAACAAATATCTAATATATGTGAAGGATAACATAAATCTTTCCCTATTTTTCTTATGTATTCAGTTTCTTGATCCAAATATTGGGGACTGACAATGCGCAATGCTCGTATAAACATAGAAGAAAAAATTGATGTTTTGATGTTAAGATGGTGGCTTGAATAGAAATGAACATAAGTTAAGTTGTTGGTTGGTTTCCTATAAATACTGAATTTACATTGAAATGGTTCTTTATGTATCAAAGCATCCAAGAAAGGAGGACAATTGTCTTTTTCCAATTCTAGAGTAAACTTAATCGATGGTACCTGGTTATTTAATTTAGAGAGTAAATCTTTTACATCAATACCAGCAGGCAGAAAAGCTAAAATATCATCAAAATATCTATACTACTTTACAGGAATATAAATGATATTTGGTAAGTAGCGTTTTTTCAAAGAATTGCATGTACAAGTTTGAGAAGAGTGGTGATAAAGGGCTGCCCATTACCATGCCAAATATTTGTTGATAAAATTCACCATTGAATATAAACTTACAATCACAAATACACAACCTAGTCAGTGAAATAATGTGACTTATAGGTAGAGGTAATTCATGCTGAGTTAGTTCATTACTAAGATATTCTAAAATAGAGTCTATATGGACTTTAGTAAAAAGAGAACATACATCAAATTACGAATCTATCAGTGGGGCAAAGAGTAATTTTGTTTAATTTATCAACTTAATCAAGAGAATTATATATATGAGAATCGGAGATGGTTCCGAGTAATGGGGACAAGATCTTAGTGATATATTTTGAAAGTTTATATGAAATTGAACCAACAGTACTGATAATAGGCCGCATAGAGTTATTTTCTTTGTGCGTTTTGACTAATCCTTACAGGTAAGGTAGCGAAGGAGATTTGACTGACAATTTGTCTAGTATTTCTGTTTTATCTTTAAGGATATTTTTCACTGTGCTATTAAAGTTTTTTATGACTTGATCAAGGGGATTTTTTGTTAGTTTTTTATAAGACATCATCATCCAGCAGGGCTTGCATATGTGATATGTAGTCAGCTTTATTTAAAATTACTATACTATTTGACTTATCAGCTTTTGTAATGTGGATAGTATTGTCCTTTTTAAATCTGTCAAACATTTCTTATAGCGAGCAGGGAAGTTACTTTCATGCTTAACCTTCTGCTTTAATGATTGCATCATCCCTAAGTAAATTTGAAAAATATTGTGATCTTCCTCAAAATCATGTTGACACAATTAAAGGTATTGTTTATGGATCTGCCAATGTTAAGCATGAAAGTAACTTCCCTGCTCGCTATAAGAAAAGTTTGACAGATCTTAAAAAGGACAATACTATCCACATTACAAAAGCTGATAAGTCAAATAGTATAGTAATTTTACATAAAGCGGACTACATATCACATATGCAAGCCCTGCTGGATGATGATGTGACTGATAAAAAACTAACAAAAAATCCCCTTGATCGAGTCATAAAAAACTTTAATAGTACAGTGAAAATGTGTAACTGTTTACTTAATTTAATGATTATAATTAGTATTTGATCCTTCTTTGTGGATTAAAAGTAGAAGTTACTTTAGGGATAACAGCGTGATTTTCTTTGAGAGTTCTTATCGACAAGAGTAGTTGCAACCTCGATGTTGAATTACAATTTCGGCTAGGTGTAGCCGTCTAGCTGGTGGGTCTGTTCGACCTTTAAAATTTTACATGATTTGAGTTCAAATCGGTGTGAGCCAGGTTGGTTTCTCTCTTTTATAAGTTTGAAAATGGTTTTAGTACGAAAGGATTGAGCTTTTGAGATAGTCTTAGTTTAAGATAAACTTTAATGGATTACCTTGGCAGATAAATGTGGCGGATTTAGGATCCGTTAATATAGTGATCACTATAGGTGATAGGAAGAATTTAAAGGTTCTTTCTATGATGATCTAGATTAAGTTAGTGAGCTATCTTATTATAATTATTTTGGTTTTGGTTTCTGTTGCCTTTTTGACTTTGTTGGAGCGTAAGGTTTTAGGTTATTATATTCAAATTCGTAAGGGTCCTAATAAAGTCGGATATGCCGGTTTATTACAACCGTTTGCTGATCCTGTGAAGTTATTTACTAAAGACCAGACTTTTTCTACTATAAGTAATTTTATTCCCTATTACTTGTCTCCAGTTTTTAGTTTATTTATTGCTCTTGTCTGCTGGTGCCTCATACCTTATGAATTGGGTTTATTGTCTTTTGAGTTTGGGGTTTTATTTTTTCTTTGTTGTACAAAGGCAAGAGTTTACTCTACTATGGGTGCAGGTTGAGCGTCTAATTCTAAATATTCTCTTTTAGGGTGTCTTCTTGCTGCCGCTCAGACTATTTCATATGAAGTAAGACTTGCTTTAATTTTAGTACTTAGGATGTTGTTTCTAGTTGGGGAGGGGGGGTTTGACTTAGGTTTATTTGAAAGTTATCAGCGTTATTGTTGATTTTTTTTTATTTTTGGGTTTCCTTTAGCCTTGTGATTTGCTTCTTGTTTGGCGGAGAGTAATCGGACTCCATTTGATTTTGCAGAGGGGGGACTGTCTGGTTTCAATACTGAATGTAGGGGCGGAGGATTTGTTCTTATTTTTATGGCGGAGTCTGCTACCATCTTATTTCTAAGAGCATTATTTTCTATCATTTTTATAGGAAGGAAGATGCCTTGTTTCTGTCGCTTTTTATGTAAAAGTTATGTTTGTTGGGTTTTGCTTTGTGTGAGTGTGGGGGACTTTACCACGGTTCCGTTACGATAAGTTAATGTATCTGGCTTGGAAAAGGTTTCTTCCTATGGCTCTGAACTACTGTATTTTTTTTATAAGGTTAAAGGTTTTTTTTAGAGATTTTACTAATTTAGTTTGTAAGAAAATTAGGATAGACTATTAAGTGATTCGAACACTTTTTAGGTGCTTTCAAAGCACACGTCTTCCTAAAGATGAAAAGCCAGTCTATTAGTTTATCTCATGTAATTATTGCCAGAGGGTTAATAATGAAAAAGGAGAAATAGAGTACTGTAAGAATCTGTCCGGTTAAGATGTAGGGGTCTTCTACGTTTCGAGCTCCAATTCATGTGAGTAAGATGACAATTCTAATTATAGATCAAAATAAGATCTGACTGACAGGGAAGTAAGCAAGTCTTCGGAATTTATTTTTGAGGGTAAAAGGAAGGATAAATAAAATGGCTACTGATATTACTAGTGCAATAACTCCTCCTAGTTTATTAGGAATCGATCGTAGAATAGCATATGCGAATAGGAAATACCATTCCGGTTGAATGTGTGCGGAGGTAACTATGGGATTAGCTGGAATAAAGTTGTCTGGGTCTCCCAGTAGATAAGGATCTAGTAGTGTTAGAATGATTAGAGCTGCTAATGTCACTACAAATCCCACGATGTCTTTAAATGAAAAGTAGGGGTGGAATGGAACTTTTTCTAGTTGACTGGAAATTCCTAGGGGGTTGTTAGATCCTGTCTGGTGAAAAAATAAAATATGTACTATAGATGCAGTTGCAATGATAAATGGGAATAAAAAGTGAAATGTAAAGAATCGTGTAAGAGTTGCATTTCTTACCGCAAATCCTCCTCAAATTCATTGTACGTACTAGGTCTGTTCCTACAAATGGGATGGCTGATATTAGGTTGGTAATTACAGTTGCTCCTCAAAATGATATTTGCCCTCAGGGTAGAACATATCCTAAAAAAGCTGATGCTATCGTTAAGAATAGAATGATGACCCCCACTGATCAGGTGTGCATGTATAAAAATGAGCCATAGTAGATCCCTCGTCCAATGTGTCTGTAAAGGCAGATGAAGAAAAATGAGGACCCGTTAGTGTGGACTGTTCGTAGAAGTCAACCGTAATTTATGTCTCGGCAAATGTGGGCGACTCTTGAAAAGGCTAGATCTACATTTGCTGTGTAATGTATAGCTAGAAATAACCCTGTTGCAATTTGTACTATTAGGCATATTTCTAGAAGGGATCCAAAGTTTCATAGAAATGAGATGTTAGCGGGGTTGGGTAGGTCTACTAAAGCCCCGTTGGCAATTTTAAATAACGGGTGTGATTTTCGTAGGGGTGCTGTCATTAGGATGTTCGTAGAGGTCCTGAAAA
The DNA here is from genome assembly GCF_015104395.2 of Macrobrachium nipponense. Classification (NCBI taxonomy): domain Eukaryota; kingdom Metazoa; phylum Arthropoda; class Malacostraca; order Decapoda; family Palaemonidae; genus Macrobrachium; species Macrobrachium nipponense. Next base: position 49,754,156 of record NC_061103.1, read on the forward strand.
AGTTTATGTAAGTTTAACGACTACGATAAGGGTCAGAATTAATATAAAATTACTATCCCTGTTAGGGCTGCTGTAGTGGGGTTATACATGTTACTTAGGAGTATTTGAGTTGATTGGGTTTCCTGAATTGTTCTTGTGAAGGAGAGTTCCATTAAATCTTTAGTTGGGGTGATTATTTGGTCTAATAATGGAAGCCTTGGGACTAAGATTAATGGAGCGAGGAATGTTGCTGTTATTTTGGTTGAGAGTTTAAATGTTTCATTAGATGCAAGAGAGGATACATAGATGAATAAAACTAGAGTTGCTCCTTGGAAGATCAAAAATAAAATATAAGAGAATCATATAAACTTCGATAAAAGGCCTGCCGTTACGCAGATTATTATGGTTTGAAAAATAAGGGTTGGCCCTATGGCCAGAGGGTGCGATATTTGTTTGAAGCCAATTGAAGTTGAGACTAAGATTAGAGAGGATAATAAGAGTGTGTTGATGTAGAAAGTAGTTTATTATAAAATATTAGTTTTGGGGACTAGTGATGGGAATTTTTCTCCTTTCTGAGTTTCAAGAATAATAATTCATCTACGGTTTACAAGACCATTATTTTTATTTAAACTATTGAAACTAATGACAATTTTCAATTTCTGGCTTTTTGTTCCTTTGTTTTGTTTGTGCTGTGGTTTATTGGCTTTTGTTGGTAAGCGTAAGCATTTACTAAAAGTTTTGTTGAGTTTAGAGTTTATTATAGTAAATATTTTTTGGTTTATAGCTCAGGCTTTCGGTTATTTAGGGAGTGACTTATAATTTTGTACAATATTTTTGACTTGCTGCTTGTGAAGGGGCCCTTGCTTTAGCTTTGTTAGTTTCTATTGTTCGTAGGCATGGTAGAGATAATTTTGGAAGTTTTAGTGTTTTAAGATGTTAAAATTTATTTTAATGGTTTTATTGATAACTTGGATTGCAGATAGTTGGTTGTCTATTCAGTTGTCTCTGTTTTTAGCTAGTTTTATCTTTGGAGTTTACTCTCTGAACGGGTTTACCTTCTCTTGTGTAGGCTGAAGGTTAGGTTTAGATTATATCGGATATATCTCAATTTTATTAAGTTTTTGGATTATGGCTTTAGTAGTCGGGAGAAGGCAAAAAGTTGAAAACTTGAAGGATTTTAATAGAATCTTTTTGCTAGTCTATATTTTTCTTCTGTTGAGGATGGTTTTGACTTTTTCTGCTCTTGATTATTTAATATTTTATGTTTGTTTTGAAAGTTTTTTAATTCCTACTATAATTTTAATTATAGGTTGGGGCTATCAGCCTGAGTGACTTCAAGCTGGGTAGTAGGTAGTATAAAACTGCTGACATCATTGATATGATGAAGACTAGATCTAATTTTTCACTGCTGATTACGACCTAGGCGACAACTTTGAGCCCAGCAAAGACATCACGCCTTCCTAACACTGTCCCTGCCTGGGGAGAATTAAGATTGTTCATTCTCTCTCTCTCTCTCTCTCTCTCGCTAAATGATAGTGCACTACCTTCACCAAACTTAAACAGGTACTGTCGTGCACATAAGTCCGTTTCCTTAGCCATCCAGAGAGTTTCGAATTTGCCGACTATGAAACACCAAAGCAGTTGAACAAGTACCTAATGGAAGACTCAACAGACGTCGCACCGTAAGGACATACGGAAACAAGAATGAGGAGTGGGAGGCAGGCATTTTTCTTGAGCATGCGATGAAGTCTCCATATCTTAAATTCGATAAGAAAGTGATCGTAAAGACTTTGTTGTTTGATGGACAGAGGAAAATCAGTTGGTGTTTGATTTTTGTGTGAACAATTTTTTTCGTGCATCGGTATTCAGCACGCAAAATTTGCTTTGGGCGAAGCGAGGTTATTTTTGGAACTTTTAAGCAAGTTTGTGTCGACCGACTATTGAATTCATACGGTTCCAGGGTCCTTGGCACAGCGCACTTGTCTGGTGACGTCA
>NC_061103.1:49756629-49784724 GCF_015104395.2 Macrobrachium nipponense
TGGTGACGTCATCGAAAGCTGATTTTCGGTCATGTCAAGTCTTCCTTCGTTTCGACACTTGGTTGGTAGACGTATCAGTACGATTAGTGGTTCGGTGGTTAATCAACCATTTCAGTTCATCTGCTCACAACAACGTTGATCTGGAAAATGGATAAGTAGTAATATTTTGCTTGTCTGTATTTTGAATTAACGTTGTAGTTGAGTACAGAGTACCTTCCCTTTGAAGGTTTTGTGCTCTTTCTATTTAATTTAACGTTAACTCCGTATATTTTCAAGTAGGTTGTACATTTTTTAGAAATTCCTGTTCAGAATTTTTTGAATCTGTTCTTTGGACCTTGACTATATATTTTTATGTGCTTTTTTGTAGACGAAGCACTGCTTAAATTTCTTGGGTAAGTTTTCAGGACTTTTCCAGTATTTTAAATGTTTTTCCCGTCTCGCTGTCTCTATGTGGTCCCTACGGATTGATTTAAGTTAAGTATGTATTTAGTTTATTGGCATCTTAGCTGCTTTTTATTTTATTTTTTTTAAATACAAACTTGTGGTATTTGCGTAAAAGTTTCTCCTTTACCTGTCCGTAGATCTCAATACATTGTGATATAATTCTAGGATAAATACCTTTTTTAGAATATTTTTTTTATTAATCGGATCTTGCCGAGGACCTGCGTGTTGGAATGTGGTTTATTATAGTAAGAAAATTACATTAAAATTAATTTTTCCCATTGTTGTTGTTCATCTAGTTCATCACAAACCGTTTTAGCAAGACTTTTACCTTGGTTTTGTTTGAATTAAACAGATGTTTAATTATGAATGAAGTCTTTTTCTTACAAGGACAATAACATGAAAATTGTTGGAGTTAGTATGTGAACTTAAAAGAAAATTTACTTCTAACAATTTTGTCAAAACTACAGTAGTACCTCGAGATACGAAATTAATCCGTTCCGAGGCGCCTTTCGTATCATGAGGTTTTCGTATCTTGGACCACATTTTACATGTAAAATGGCTAATCCGTTCCAAGCCCTCCAAAACCACCCCAGTAAATTTCATAATAAAGGTAAATTGACCTATAAACAATGAAATAATACAACAATTTGGACCATTCAATACGTAACTTAATAATAAAAATGCAAAACCTGTAAATAAAGTGTATATTAGTGTACAAGAAATATTATTACTGTAACGTAAAATGTGGAAGCTTACCTTTCGAGTGAGGCTATCTCCGAAAGTGGCGGCAGAGGAGGAGGAGGACAAACGGCAGATACGTATACACTTAACTTTACGAAACACATAAAAAAATGTCAGAAAAACAAACTAAACTTTACAAAACACATTAACAAAACTGTAACACTTTACTTTACAAAAAACTTAAAATAAAATTTATTTTTTATTTTTTTATTTTTACATTTCTTTTAACTTTTTTATACTTTATGTAATTTCAATTTCTTCACCACCGAATGGATGCCAGTCCGTTTACGGAATTGAGAAGCCTTGAACTCTGGGGTTGCTGTTGATGTCCCATCTCCGCCGTTGTCTTCGGCTTGGGCAATCAAATCGCCGAAAATAGCGCTGGCCTTCTGGCAGATTGCCATCTCGGTTATCGTATCGCCATCGATTTCTTTGTCCTCGATCCATACAAGAAGCAGCCTTTCCATTTCATTATTCACATGGCTCCTCTTGTTGGACAAAATAGTCACGCCCTTGGAAGGTGTAGCTGCTTTGACGGCTTCCTTCTGCTTAAGGATGGTGCCTATCGTCGACGGATTTCGGCCGTTTTCCTTAGCGATCACACTCAACCGCAAGCCAGCTTCATACTTTTTTATTATCTCCATTTTTGTCTCCATGGAATGCATTCTCTTCTTTCTGTGAACTTCAGCAACTTTCTTGGGACCCATGACTAATATGTACTGTAAGTAATTAAGTTACGTATGTAGTACGTATACTAATTAGGTTCTCACAACACGATAAAGTAGCAAAACGAAATCACTAACGAATTTACGATGCTAAACGAAATCGTTGGACCGAACGAATGCCGCATGCGTACGATAAAGCTTCGGGTGCGAAGTGGTCGAGCGAAGGCACGCCACCACATAAGATGCATGATGGGAGGGATGCTGTCCAATAGGGAGAAGGATCTCATGGCTTGACTAGCATCAGGAACCAATGGGAGAGCAGGAGGATGGTGGCGAGTCTACTAGAACTAAGATGGCGGCGCGCGGCGCAAGTTTCAAAATTGTTATCGGGCGAATCTCGGTCTTTCAGAAACCTTTCGTATCTTGAAAACTTTACGTATGTAGAGCAGTAAAATTTTTCGTGTCAGCTTTCGTATCTCGAGTTTTTCGTAAGTTGAGCCTTTCGTATCTCGAGGTACCACTACTTAAATGGCATTAGATATTTTTTGAATTTAGTATATTTAACTTTCTAATGCTCTTTAAACATTTCAGGGGATAATGCTACGACGAATATTCAAGACTGATTAAAAAAAAAAAAAAAAAACAAAAAAAAAAAAAAAAAAAAAAAAAAACTGTTGCTATCCTGGGATTCTTCAGAACTTCAATATCCATTGTTCCTGTTCCTCCACCCCATGGGGGGTGGCGCCTTTGATCGGGTGGAGGCACTCTAAAGGGCTTGCATAGTAGGTGTGTTGGCCTACTGTGCGAGTCCTTGGAGTTTTTTACTATTACTAGTAATTTTTTAAAACTGATAACCTAGTAATTTCAGTTAATGTTTTGTACATATGCAATGGTTTGTATACATCTGATGGTTTGTGGTAAACTGGTCTATGAGTTCCTGTCTTAACAGTTAACTTGCATTAGTAAGCCATATATTATGTTTTTGTGGTTATTGAATTGATTAGCTTAATCCACTCTGGTCTTAGTTACTTATCATTCTAATACTGTGATTTCAAAAGCTATTTTGTTATATTAGTTTAGTCAGTTTTTCATATGTAAAAGTTAACAGTTTCAGTTTTGATTTTTATAGAAAAACCATGGAATGATTACTTCATCTTTAAAACCGTGGTTTAACTTGTTAACTATATGGGAGATGTTTATATGTTGAAGGAGGTTTGATGTTTTATGCATGTTTTTAATTCGAAAAGATTTTGCATCAAAGAAAACTCGAGTAATGAGCAACTGTGTACGTTAACTTTAAATTTTTTTCTACTTTGTATTGAGGTTTGCTTTTGATTTAGTTTAATCCAAAGTTTTTTTCCTGTTGCCTTTCTCCGAGGGGTTTAAAATGGCCGACTTAAGGATTTGGAGTAATTGTGTGAATAGTTCGTGGAATTATTGTTTTTTTATTTTCCCATTTTTTTATTATTATTATTACAAAGGCGAGGCTTTCCTAATTTTAGTTTTGAAGTGTGATGATGAAACAGGTTTTGAGAATAAATCATTCTGTAACCGTAGATTCATGATTAAGAAATAAGTGCAAGAAAGATAAGTGTGTGCACAATCCTGTAAAACCGTTGTTTGTAACCACATGAAATTGACCCAGATTGTCAGAAAAAGGGTACATAAACTCTTAAATGTTTTTATCTTTTTTTTCAAGGATATAAGATTTCTAGTTTTTTGTCTAAATTGTTCTAATTTGGATTAGTGCTGCATATCAATTTGTTAGCTGTATATCAATTCAACAAATATAAAGGAAATTGACTGTGACTATATTTTTTAATTAAATCCTGTAGCGTTCAGCGTTCTGAAGTCCAAGAGGTTGTCTGGTTTTGTACAGTTATCCCACCTAGGGTAAAAATATCTGGTATGGCTTAAGTCCCGGATGTAGGGCATTTGTGTGGAACTGACGAGATCCTAGAAATACGCTGGTTAAAGGGAAAAAATGGTATTGGTAAAATGGTAGTCAGTCCCTTGTACAATACAGCATTAATGTAAGAAATAACTAAGTCTCAATGAAAAGGCTGTCCTGCAGTAAGTAGTGGGGTTAGAAATGGGAAAACTGAGTTTGATGATAGGGTATACTTTGGTTGCATGTTTGGTGATAAGTGACCAGAGGTTAGATAATTATAATGTAGTGTAAATGGATATTTGCGCTGCAAATGTAATTTTGGATAAAGGGTGAAAGTGTAAGGTTGGGGCCTTTTTTTATAGGCAAATACTAATGCAGATAAAGTTACCGCTAGTTATAAATTGCCCAATTACAATCCAGGATTGCAGCAATGAACAGGGATGTCAACTCACCACGTATTATTGAGGAAAAGACAGTGAAACTAATACAGAGCAGCTGTGCTTCCAAGCAGGTGGCAACGGCAGGAAACCCCATAAGGGAACTAGCGATTTAAGTCATTTTTGCCCGATGGGATGAGCTATTAAACCTGAATGAGCGGTGTAGATGGCATACCCCACTTTGCATTCAAGTTAAAATAGATGAAAGTTTGCCTGAAAAAATGTGTTAAAATGCTTAATGCGCTGCTGTGCATGGAGTTATGTCAGTTTGAATGACACCTTAGTTTTTATTGAAAACCTAATATTTTGCGATGTCCTCCACGCAGTGTTGATGATCCAAGCAGGTTACAAGAGCCCAGAGGGTAGTACTTTTATAAAGAATACACTAGAAAGAAAAACATGTTTGTCTGGTCCTGGAATCTTAGTTAGCATTATTAGGTTAAGAATGCAGTCTAGGCTGTATATCGCTCCTGTGCATTTCAGGACCGTGTGAGAGGTGGACAAAGAGGCAGGTAGAAGTGTACTGATTTTTATTACAGTCAAGGGAAATATAAATATACAGCATGTGGACGGAAATGTGGTCACCGACCCGCGAGAGAGTAAAAGTGGGTCGGCGAGACCCGATTTGTGTTTCTTGAGAGACATAAAATACAAAATATAAAAGTACATAATATATGGTTATACAAGCTTTATACACTGGCGGAAAGCCCGCTGAACGCTCTCTCGGAGGGAAGTTAGAACAACGCGAATGATGAATTATATACAGAGAAAATTATGAATAAGCGTTGTCCTTACAAATACTCCCCCCCAAGACAATAATTAGGTATAATTGTTGGCCTGACTTCTTTGTACTTCGGGTAGTCACTCGCGGAAGCGAGCTGGGCGGCGGAGGCGCCCTCGGGTGCGCGATATCAATTGCTGTGGTAGATCCTCGGGAGTTTCCGGGGACGGGATGCCTCCCCTGAGGTGATCCTCGGGGGGTTCGACCGTCTTCCGAGGGCGGCCGCGGCTACGGCCGGGAGGTTTGGCGATCGAAGGAGTTGCTTTTTTCCGAGGAAGATTGAGGCGCCCTGTGGAATCCGCGTCTGCGAGGTCCTCGTCCATGATGAAGGCTGGTTTCAGACGATCGATTGTGACCCAGTCCTCGTGACCGTTGATGGATAAGAGATATGCCTTGTCAGTGCGTCGTAGGACGCGGAAGGGACCGCGGTAGGGTCTCGTTAGAGGCGGGAGGTGGGCGTCGTCCCTGACGAAGACGTGCTTGCACGATGATAGGGCCTTCGGGAGGAAACGTTTGGTTCTGTCGGAGAAGGTTTTGACGCAGGGCGTGAACTTCCCGGCGGATTCCCGAAGCCTGGCGATGGAGACGTCAGCGTCGTCGGCATTGGTCGGGAAGAACTCGCCAGGGACTGTTAATGGCTCCCCGTATACCTTCTCCGCAGGTGATGCCTCGCCGTTCGCCCGCGGGGCAGTCCTGAGACCGAGGAGGACCCACGGTAGTTGGCTCTTCCAATTTTCGTCGGTGCAGCGCGCCATCAGGGAAGCCTTGATCGAACGGTGGACTCTCTCCACCATGCCGTTAGCTGCTGGGTTGTAGGCGGTGGTGGCGTGTAGCGACGTTCCCATTAGGCGGGCCAGGGCAGTCCACAACTCCGACAGGAAAACTGGTCCGCGGTCTGTCGTGATTTCGTCTGGCACTCCGAATCGACTGACCCAGCTGGCGAGGAGTGCTTCGGCACATGCTTTCGTGGTCGCCTCCGACATCGGCGTTGCCTCGGGCCATCTGGTGGAGCAATCGATTACCGTCAGGAGGTATCTGGCGCCTTCCGACGGGGGCAGGGGGCCAACGACGTCTATGTGGATGTGGCCGAATCTTCGTTTCGGCTGCGGAAATTCCCCCACGCCTGATTCTGTATGCCGACTGATTTTGCTAGTTTGGCAAGGCACACAGGTCCTGGCCCACTCGAGGGAGTCCTTCCGAATTCCATGCCAGACGAACTTCTCCGTCAGGAGGCGCATCGTCGTCCGGCCCGAGGGGTGCGAGAGTCCGTGTATGACGTTGAACACGGCTTTCCTTCGGGAGGCTGGGATCAGCGGGCGCGGGCGGCCTGTGCTGATGTTGCAGAGGAGCGTCGTGCCTGCGGGTCCGAAGGGCACGTCTTCCCACTTGAGGGCGGTGATAGCAGTGCGGTATGCGGCGGTCTCCGGGTCGGCGGCCTGTTCCCGGGCGAGGTCTTCGTAGTCAACCCCGAGATGCACGGCGTTGATTTCTATCCTCGATAGGGCGTCTGCCACGGGGTTCTTCTCGCCAGGCACGTACTGGATGGTGCAACCGAACTCCGCGATGGCTGCCAGGTGCCTCTGCTGTCTCGCTGACCAAGCGTCACCCGCCTTGGTGAAGGCGTGTACCAAAGGGAGGTGGTCTGTCCTGATCGTGAAGGGGGAGCCCTCGAGGAGGTAGCGGAAATGGCGCACTGCTTGGTACACCGCCAGGAGTTCGCGGTCGAACGTGCTGTACCTTGTCTCGGCGGCTGACAGTTTTTTGCTGTAGAAGGCGAGTGGCTGGGGCTCGCCCTGGACCATCTGCTCGAGGACAGCCCCACAGGTGACGTTGCTGGCGTCGGTGGTGAGGCGTAAAGGTGCAGCAGGGTCTTGGTGGCATAATGTCGCCGCTCTGGCGAGGGCCCTCTTCGTCTCGTTGAAAGCCTTCTCTTGTTCGGCCTCCCACGTTAGGGCCTTTGGTTTCCCCGGCAGGACCTGTGTTAGAGGAGACATGGTGCGAGCGGCGGCGGGGATGAATCGGCGGTAGTAGTTGACCATTCCGATGAACTCCTGCAGGGACTTGACCGTGGTTGGTGTTGGGAACTTCTGCACCGCACCTACCTTCGAGGCCATGGGGCGCACGCCCGCCGCGGAGATCTCGTGCCCGAGGAAGTCCACCTTCTCGGCGCCGAAGGTGCATTTGTCGAAACGGACGACCAGCCCGTTTTCCTGCAGGCACTTCAGGACCGCTCGGACGTGATGTAGGTGCTCCTCCAAGGACCTGGAAAAAATTAAGATATCGTCGACGTAGCAGACGCAGAAGGGCAGGTCCCCCAGGATGCTGTCCATCAGGCGCTGGAAGGTGGCCCCTGCGTTCCTCAGGCCGAAGGTTGAGTAATGGAAGACGAAGGAGCCAAAAGGCGTGATGATGGCAGTCTTGGGGACATCCTCGGGGTGCACTGGAACCTGGAAATAGGATTTTAAGAGGTCCATTTTTGTGAAGACTTTCGCCCCATGGAGGGCCCCTGTCAAATCCTGCATGTTTGGCAAGGGGTATTGGTCGGGGATTGTAGCGAGGTTGAGTCTCCTGTAGTCTCCGCAGGGCCTCCAGGTGCCGTCAGGTTTCTGTACCATGTGCAGGGGCGACGCCCAAGGGCTCGACGCTTTCTTCCAGATGCCCATTCGTTCCATCTCCGAGAACTCCTGCTTCGCCTCCTGGAGGCGGCCTGGAGGGAGTCGTCGGAACTTCGTGTGTGTCGGGGGGCCTGTGGTGGTTATGTGGTGGAATGGCGAGCCAAACCGTTTGAGGAAACGCCTGAACACACCTTGGGCAGGTATGCCGTATTTAGTCCGTTAGAGGCGTTGGTTATTTCCACGGTAGGAGCTTTCAGAGATCTATACTGAGGCGCCGTGTGAGTCTGTTAAAGATCTCTGAAGGTGAGCGGCGGTAGTAAGTCCCTTAATGGCTGAGCCAAAACCGCTTGGGTCACCGTCCAAACCGGGAGGTCACCAGTTGTGAGAGGTGGACAAAGAGGCAGGTAGAAGTGTACTGATTTTTATTACAGTCAAGGGAAATATAAATATACAGCATGCGGACGGAAATGTGGTCACCGACCCGCGAGAGAGTAAAAGTGGGTCGGCGAGACCCGATTTGTGTTTCTTGAGAGACATAAAATACAAAATATAAAAGTACATAATATATGGTTATACAAGCTTTATACACTGGCGGAAAGCCCGCTGAACGCTCTCTCGGAGGGAAGTAAGAACAACGCAAAGGATGAATTATATACAGAGAAAATTATGAATAAGCGTTGTCCTTACAACCGTGTCTATTTGATTTTTGTCGATATAATCCTACCTAAGCATTGGATATGAATCGTATTTGGGATAAAGCTTATTTGAAGCCACAAAATAATTGGCAAAAAGATCCAGTGGTGTCTAATGTTGATAATTAAGGTACTTAGAGTAAATCGAAGATTTAAAGAGAAACTTGGCTAAATCTAGCAGGCTCATATTTAGAGGCTAATAAAACGTTATTACTGACATGGTCTCTAGACCGTGTTTACTAAAAACACCAAACACCATAGATCGTGATTACTTGAAGGCCTCCCCACTCATTGACATTAAGGCCCTTCCACACGAGGGGCAAATGAACGGTGAGCAGACGCTGTTACCAATTTTGTGGGTGAATGGCGGTCAAGAGAGTGGTCCATCCTAGGTTCGCCTGCCTGTGCCTGCTGCCTGCCTGTCGTGTCTTTGCCCCTCGTGTGGAAGGGGCTTATGGCGTACTTACTAGACGCCAGCCCATAAACTTTCAGCCCCGTCCACACGGTCGAGATTGCCTGATGAACTTTGCTCGATGTGATGTCAGAACCAGGAGAAGTCGGAACCTTATCCGCTGTGTAAATGTATATATATGTATGTATGTATGTCCATACAAGTCAGTAGAATAGGTAAGTTGTTAAAAATGGTCGTTGCAGGTAGTCAGTAAGATAGTTTATCAGTCAAGAAAATTCGGCCACTGTTCATTCTTGGTCTGAAAAGTTAAAAAGGCCTTGATATAAACAAAATATTTGCATATCAACCTTTTTCCATACTCATTCCAGTATTACCCCTGTAAAGGTCACCTTCGTCCCTTGTCTAAATCGTTTGGTACTTGTGTATCGCCTTATTAACCCCCTTACCTGTTAATATATAGCTTACAACGCATAAGTGAAGTAGCCATCACTTAGTATAACCTGGGTTTGACCTATGAAGGATCGGCTGCCGTCATCCTCTCGTCAGCTATGTTTACTGTAGTAATTCAAGGCTGCCAGGTTTATCAGGACAAAATATCGGACCAAATACCTCTAAATGATTGTATTTTCATTTCAATATGATTGTATTTCGCCAATTCCAAAGGTTTTGCATAACTGATAGTCAAAGGGTAAATAGAAATTGCGTTATAATTGCTATGCATTCCTATAGTCAACGTAACATTGTACAATTAAAATAGTAATATTGGCATATGTAATTTACAAAATTAATTTATTACAATATTGTCATATGTATATATACCAAATTCATATTGATTATCCGTGGTATCACCAATGGAAGCCGTAATATTATCATTATTCTCAACATTGATTTGCCTAAGCCTTTTCTTTAATACTTTTTGTACAAAAGGGTAAACAATTTTGGTACTAAATAAATTTAGCCAAGTTTCCCTTTAAATTTCTTTGAATTACTCTGATAAGTGTCTTAATTATCTACAATAGACATCACTGCATATTTTTGTCATAGGCTGTGATTAATATTTTTACTCTGCTTCTTTCTTTCCATCTTTTTACTGAATATGAATTTGTTACATTGGTGAAAGTATCTGAATCTTTCCTTTTGTAATAGTATTTAAAAAAAATGACGCATAGCCATAATTTGCAAGTGTCCAAAACCTGGCATTGGGTTGTCATCACCCATCACACCCACTTCCACTATGGAAGTAGGCCCAGTTCATGCAATATAACTAAATATAACAGATCTATGAATGTTTAAATATAGAGGATACACCAGCAGCGGTTGGTGATTGCTGCCTCAGTAGCGTGAGGGAACTGAACATTTTACTAACCTGCTGTGGCAAATGGTATGTTATTTTTTTATTAAGATGCAGCTTGCAGATTATAGAACACCACTGTGAACACTGTTGCTGAAATGTTTTGTATCGATCTTGTGGACACTCATGTCTGTTGATAAGATACGATAACCTATAGAAAATACTAATTCAAGAATACCGACTTCTTAAGCACTTTTATTCTCGTATCTATATCGCATATTTCCTTAATCAACAGCAACATCTTTACGATCACTTTCTATGCTCAAGGAAATCCCTGATTCCCACTCCTTCCATTCCAGTATATTTGCCCTTACACTGCAACATCTGTTGGGTTCCATTAGTTACTTGTTCAACAGTTTTGTTAATTCATAGTCAGTGGAATCGTGTTCAGACTCTGGATGGCTAAGGGAAGGAAGGGACTTTCGTGCACGATAGTACCTAAGGTTTTTGCTTTCCTTTGGATTGATACATTGCTGGAAAGGGAAAGGAAGATATATTTTCTAAAAGAAAAAAAAAAGACAAGGATGAAATGAAAACAAACAAATGTGTCTGTATTTAGTTTAATTGAGGAGAATTGATATTCATCTGATTGACAACATTATTTGAGGAGACGACCTGACTGTCCAAACGGCGTCATATTTGTGAAGATGATCCCACGTTACCCTCGTCTCCACTCGGTTATCCCCGAGTTAACCAAGCAACCTCTGACTTGGGTATATTTTTAGTTAATCAAACGACATTTTAGGTCACTTTGCATCTCCCGCGTGAAGTGAAGGACCCTTTTGTGAATATAGAATTTCCTAAGTGAACCGAATTGCCACTTAGTTAACGAAGTCACTTGTGAGTTAAACAATTCATTCCCGGTTACGAAAGTAAAACTACAGAATTAAATATGCGACTTCGTTTGAAGTGTCTTAAAATGCCACAAAGATAATCTTGAAGCCTCAAATGAACCAAACTGTATCACTTATCCTACATTACAAATAAATATTATTATAATACTAATTAGAGTAACCCTATTCATATGGAATAAGCCCACTAAAGGGGCCACTGACTCGAAATTCGCGCTTCCAAAGAATATGGTGTTCATTAGGAAGAAGTTAATAAGTAGACAGATATAAATGCATTTAAATGCTGTCAGTGGAATAACATTAGGGAGGCAGTGCATTGCATCTTCGCTTGAACTTCTAAAATTCCAATTGCGTGACGTCCTCGGTGAGGGAGACTCTGCCACAGTCCAATTTCCATCACTAAAAACTGCCCTCCCCACAGCTAGCGCTTCTCTTTGTCTCTCCTCAAAAGCAGCTTCTCGAGACCCATGACGGGGGCTTCAGTACAGAGGGAGAGGAGAACTGCCCCAACGCCAGAGACAAACAGAGCGCCAACTGTTTCCAGAACCTGGTGGAATGAAAATCGGAGATCCCACTGAGGGAGATTATTGGACTGGAAAAAAAGTACTGTCATCATCGTTATGTTGACAAGTTTCTGAAGACTGCATTTATGTCTGTCTGTCTCACGTTTCTGTAGAAAGATTGTTTTCTTGGCAAATGCCTCATTTGTTACATATTCTCATTGTAAATCCTATAATATATAATATATATATATATATATATATATATATATATATGTATATATATATATATATATATATATATATATATATATATATATATATATATATATAGATATATATATACAGTGTTCCCCATATTTGCAGGGGATAGGTACCAGTCACCCCCACGAATAGTTAGAACTCCCCTCTAAAAATGCTAATATCTGCTTATCTTGGAAGTTCAAATACCAAATGTATACTTAAAGTATCATCCTACATCAAATATACGATTGAATTGGTATTATTAATATCATTTCAAAGTCATCTGAAACATTTTACCATTAGAAATATATAAACAGCCAAATGAGAGAGAGAGAGAATAACTCTTTACAATATCAAAAGATTGAAATGAACTTCTGTAGGCAACACTTCTTTCCCTCCCATATAAATACATATATCTTTTCCAGAGAAGAGAGAAAGAGAGGGCTGAACAAGTATCTATTTGTCTGTCTATCAATTATTTTGCTGAGAGAGAGAGGAAGAGAACGAGCGAGAAAGAGAGAGAGAGAAAAAAAGGAGAAAAGGAAGTACCAAATGTATACATTATGTAACATCCTACATCAAATTTACCTTAAATTATTATCATATTACTGTATTAATCTTAGAGATTATATTATTATCATTTCAAAGGATTGTATTGATATAATTGTATTAAAATAATTGTATAAGTATAATTTCAAAATATTAATATAATTGTATTAATATAATTTCAAAGTAAACATTAGTACTACTCTTAAAGGTATATACGTATTTAAAATACTCACATATGAATTTTGTAATTAGTTATAGTATCATTATTGGAAAATATTATATTAATAATAAACTTATTACATGCATGTACCATAAAAAATTATCTCATCTCAGTAAGAGAGAGAGAGAGAGAGAGAGAGAGAAATTGCATAAAAACCATTAAAATCGTTGACATTATATGGCACTCCTCCCCTCCCCTGTCACATTACTTGACATATTTGACAGCTTCCTGAGTTCCGAGCTTCTCTGGAGTTGAGAGAAGGTAGGGAAATGTATACAGAGAAAGAGGAAGGAAAGAATTTTCCTTTGAAATTACGGCTATATTATTATTATTCTTATTATTATTATTATTATTATTATTATTATTATTATTATTATTATTATTATTATTATTATTATTATTATTATTATTTGAAAATATCAATAAACACATATATCTACCTTAAAAATTCTCTCATCTCAGTAAGAGGGAGGAGTTATCCTTATGTAAGTGAAATGGAAAGGTTAATTTTACCTTTAAAATACTACCACATACGAATTTTTGTAATTACAGTTAATATTATTATTATATTATTATTATTATTATTATTATTATTATTATTATTATTATTATTATTATTATATTATTATTATTATTAATTATTACAACTGAAAATATCAATAAAATATTACATACTAGTACCATAAAAATTCTTTCATCTCAGTAAGAGAGAGAGAGAGAGTTTATCTCTCTGTTCTCTCAGATATGTTAATTTATGTACATACACTTGTAAGCCTCCAGCGAAACAGAGAGAGAGAGTTATCCCTAAGACATACATATCTCGTGTGGCAAGAGAGAGAGAGAGAATTATCCTTAATTAAAATTGTTAGGTATTTATGTTTATAACTACCTATTACCAGAGGTTATATTTGTGTTTACAGATACTTACTACTCATTAAGTATAACTACCCTGTTAACTATCTTGTCTTCTTTTAAACTGTATATCATTATAAGTTAGTCTTAAAAATAAAGTCATTCAGAAAGGATCTATCTGAGTTTCGTGTCCATCCAAATATACTTCAATGGCGACGAGGAACTGACTCACGAAAGGGAAAATTAAGGATGGCGCATTTGGGTAATATAGCAGCATTTGACAAATCTGAGGACTTTGAAGATTATGTCGAAAGGTTTGATCAGTTCTGCTTAGCAAATGACATAACAGAGGAAGATAAGAAACGGGCAGTTTTCTTGAGCGCCGACTACATATGGACTTCTGAAGACATTGCTTGCCCCTAATAAGCCCTCATCAAGGACTTATCGAGAACTTACTGAGCTTTTGAAAAATCACCTTCACCCAAAACCCATCCTGATAGCTGAACGTTTTAAGTTTTACAATAGGAAACAACGTCCAGAAGAATCCATCACTGATTATGCAACGGAGCAACGGAAATTGGCGGAAATATGTCAGTTTGGTGCTTTTCAAGGTGTAGTTTTAAGAGACTTGTTTGTTATTGGATTGGCCAACCGCTCGGCACAGAGGAAACTATTAAGTGAACAGGAGCTTGACTTAAAGATAGCATTTTCGATTGCTTTAAGTCAGGAAATGGCTGATGAAAATGTCACGAAGATTCAGGGTCAAACTCAGGAGGTAAAAACAGTGGTTGGGCCGAAAGCTTCTCTCCTTGAGTGTTACCATTGCGGGAAGACAAACCATAAGGCTGATGTTTGTTTCCATAAGGATACTTAGTGTAATGGGTGTCATAAAAAAGGACACCTTCGTAGAATGTGCCGAATGGAAAATCACACCACAGTCAATCGAAATTGGAAATATGGAAGACAAGGAAGGAAACGATCGACGGTCAACATGGCAGAGGAGGAGACCAGCTGCTCGAAAGAAGAAACTACAGAGTGCAAACTACAAGATGAATTGGTGCATACATTGAAATACTGTGTTAAGAAAATGAAAGCAAGACACAATAAGGTTCCAGAGATAATAGTGAAAGTTAAATTAAATGGGATACCAATTGATATGGAATTGGACACGGGAGCTTCTGTGTCACTGATAAGTGAAGAGTTCTACACTAAACATCTGAAAAATACAGTACTTCAATCCAGCGTTATTGTGCTGAAAACCATGACGGGAGAAAAAATAGAAGTCGTCGGGATATGCTACGTAACTAGGACACAGAGTGGAGGAAGTGCCATTGTATGTGGTACAGGGGAATGGACCTGCCTTATTCGGTAGGGACTGGCTGCATTTTGCGAGATTTGACTGGAAAAAGTTAGCTGTAAATCATCTGCATTCTGGTATTCTGAAAACCTCAAAGTTAGAAGAACTGTTAAGGAAATATGGTGATGTCTTTGATGGTGAACTGGGTACAGCCAAGAATATAAAGGCTCATATTCGTGTGAGAAAGGATGCAAAACCAATCTTTTATAAAGCGAGGACAGTTCCTTATGCAATCAGGGATGCTGTGAATGCAGAACTTAAAAGACTAGAATTGGAAGGAATTATTGAGAAAGTTGACTATAGTGAGTGGGCGGCACCGATAGTGCCCGTTTCAAAAGACAATGGTTCTATTAGGATCTGTGGTGACTTCAAGGTCACCATAAATCGTTATGTGGAAAACCCTGAACATCCAATGCCAAATCCAGATGAACTATACCAGCGACTGAACGGTGGAAAAACTTTCTCAAAGTTAGATTTATCGCAAGCTTATCAGCAAGTGGAATTAGATGAGGAATCTAGGAAATATGTCACGATTAACACACCACTTGGTTTGTACCGATATACACGTTTACCATATGGTGTCTCAGCAGCACCACAACTTTTTCAGTCTTTAATGGATAAAGTTCTGCAAGGAGTGCTTTGTGGATGCAACATAGATGATATTAGTCTTACTGGGAGAACCGAAGCTGAACATTTACACCATCTTGAAAAGGTACTTGAGCGGTTGCACATCAATGGGTTGAAATGTAATTTGTCAAAAAAATGTGAATTTATGAAGCCCCCCGCCCTCCTTGAAATATTTGAGTTTCATTGTAGATGAAGAGGGTATTCATATGACGGAGGATGCCATTGCAGCAATCACGGAGGCACCAAGGCCAGAATCAAGGTCTGAAATGCAATCCTTCATGGGGCTGGTAAACCATTACCGTCGCTACGTGCCAAATCTCTCATCAGTCGCAGCGCCTCTCACGGAATTACTGCATAAAGACATTGGTCAGTAGAGTGTGAAAGAGCTTTTTCCGAGATTAAAAAAATGCTGACCACTGAAACAGGAGTATTAGTGCACTATGATTTGAGTAAACCTGTGACGTTGGCAGTAGATGCATCACCCAAAGGACTTGGAGCATGCGTTTCCCATATCACCCAGTAACGGAGAAAGACCAATTGCTTATGCATCAAGAATGTTAACACCCACTGAACGTAACTATTCCCAAATTGAGCGTGAGGGTTTGGCAATCAACTTTGGACTACGGAAGTTTCATCAATATTTATATGGTCGTAAATTCACCCTTATTACAGATAACAAACCACTGTCATACATTCTGGGACCCAAGAAGGGCATTCCAGTCATTGCAGCTGCAAGAATACAACGCTGGGCTATACAGTTAGCAGCTTATGATTATGACATTGAATTACGTCGTTCAAGTGACAATGGAAATGCTGATGCACTCTCACGGTTGCCTTTACCAGATTGTGACTCCGATGCATCAGATAAGCATGTAAACTGGACACAAGAAGCAACTGCATTTAACATGCACCAGGTGAACTCTCTTCCTGTAACTGCGAAATCTGTTGCAAGGGAAACTTTGCATGATGCTGTACTGGCTAGAGCTTTATATTATACACGAAATGGATGGCCAGACTCTGAGGACATAGCACAGGAACTGAAACCCTTCCATAGCCGTCAGCGTGAGTTTTCAATTGAAGAGGGGGGGGGAAAAGGGATGTCTTCTATGGGGTGCCAGGGTGGTGGTAATACCGTCGAGATATAGGATTCAAAATCTTAGAAGAGCTACATGGCTGTGCTTATCCGGGGGATTGTTAGGATGAAAGGATTAGCTCGCTTGCATGTGTGGTGGCCGAATATCGATCAAGATATTGAAAACACTGTGCAAGGGTGCTCTGCTTGTCAGGCTACTCAGCCAATGCCGACTCGTACTGAGGGTAATCCGTGGAAATGGCCTTCTGGTCCGTGGAAAAGAGTGCATGTTGATTTTGCAGGACCATTCCTGGGACAAATGTACCTCATTAAGATTGACGCATATTCAAAATGGCCAGAAGTACACCCAATGAAATCAGTTACAACTATGAATACCATCGAGATCATGCGGCGGGTATTTGCTCAGCATGGGGTTTGTGTAGAGCTCGTGTCTGATAATGGAAGACAGTTTATGGCTGAGGATTTAAAGAGTTTTCATGACCCAAATGGTGTAAAAGCTATACTGATACCCGCTTATCACCCAAGCAGTAATGGGCAGGCCGAAAATACAGTAAGAACATTCAAACAAGGAATGAAAAGGGCGATGAGAACATTGCAATCGTGTAATACATCTTTAAATACCAAGTTGTGCCAATTTCTACTGACTTACCGAACTACACCTCACTGTACAACAAAACTCACGCCTGCAGAGCTCATGGGTCGGCAGTTACACACACGCCTTGATTTACTACACCCAGATGCATCTCAGCAAATTGAAAGAAAAGCCTCAGAGAACGAGAAACCAATGAGGGAACTCGATATAGGGGACGTGGTACTGGTTCGGGATTATCGTCAAAATACCAAGAAGGGCATATGGACTCGAGGAGTTGTGGTTCTTAAATTGGGTCCATGCACATACAATGTACAAGTGGACGGTATCTTAATTGGAAGAGGCATATTGATCAAATGAGACTGATCTCCAATGATTCTCAAGATAACAAAAATGAACTTTTAGCACACGATTCTTCAGAGTTGGTCAGCTATCCAGACCCGCCATTACCAAAAGAGTTCATAAATACTCGTGAAGAGTTAGGCGATGCAGTTGCAGGTGCAGAGAAGAATGAAATCCCAAATGTAGAAGAAAAGGAGGCGGCAGCTGCAGAAGAACTATCGGGAAATGAAAATGGTAAAACTTCTCATAGCTCACCTGATAGATCGATATCTGAATTACCAAAACTTCGAAGGTCTACCAGACAAAGTAGACCACCTGACTATTTTAGAATGTAAAATAATTAATAAGTATTATGTGTTTTTGTATTATTTTATTCAAAGCTATGCCACCATTTTATTATTTGATTGCTTTATCCTTTTATTTGCTTTAATACTTTCATTCTTTTCCCGAGGGGAAAAAGGTTGCCTAGGTATTTATGTTTAATAACTACCTATTTCCAGAGGTTATATTTGTTTGTTGTTACAAAAAAAGATACTTACTTACTACTCATTAAGTATAACTACCCTGTTAACTATCTTGTCTTCTTTTAAACTGTATATCATTATAAGTTAGTCTTAAAAATAAAGTCATTCAGAAAGGATCTATCTGAGTTTCGTGTCCATCCAAATATACTTCAAAAAGAGTGAAATGGATAGATTATTGTGCTTCTTTAAAATACTATCACATATAAATTTTGTAATTACAGTTATATTATTATCATTATTATTATTTAAACCATAAAAATTCTTTCATCTCAGTAAGAGAGAGAGAGAGTTTATCTCTGTTCTCTCAGATATGTTAATTTATGTACATACACTTGTAAGCCTCCAGCGAAACAGAGGGAGAGAGTTATCACTATGATATACATATCTCGTGTGGAAAGAGAGAGAGAGAGACTTATCCTTATTTAAAAGAGTGAAATGGATAGATTATTGTACTTCTTTAAAATACTATCACATATAATTTTTTCAAATTACAGTTATATTATTATCATTATTATTATTTGAACATATTAATAAACATATAGTACACATACAATAAAAATTCTCTTGTCTGAGTAAGAGAGAGAGAAATTACATGAACATTTAGAGGCAACGACACAACAACTCTTCCCCCTGTGTCACATTACTTGATATATTTGACAGCTTTAGTACAATGGAGTTAGAGAGAGAAGACTGACTGAGATTTCCTTCATTCTTACATAATCTTTTAAATTTATAAACTAAAATCTTACTAATTCAATATATAGTATTTTCTTTAAAGAATTGATATTATTTCTGTTTACATTAACCCTTAAACACAGAGCCGCTATTTACCAAAGTGTCTCTCGTATGCCAGTGGCGTTCGGGAGTTAGCGCTGAAGAGGAATAAAGTTTTTTTTTTTTAAATCACAGCTCGCTTAGTTTTTAAGACTAAGAGTTCATTTTTTGCTCATTTTTTTGTCATTGCCTGAAGTTTAGTATGCAACCATCAGAAATGAAAAAAATATCATTACCATATATAAATATTGGAATATATAACAGCACAAAAAAAATTTCATATATAATTGTATACAAATCGCGCTGTGAGCAAAACGGTTAAAACTAATGAGTTAATTTTTTTTCGTTGTATTGTTTTGGTATATAACAAACCGTAAAACGATCAAAGCAGCACAGAGAAAATATTATCACAAAATGATGCATGAATTTGTAACGCGAGGACGTAAAATAAGTTTTTTTTCAAAAATTCACTATAAATCGAAATATTGTGCTAGATACTTCCCATTTGCTGCAAAATGAAGGTAATTGATTGAATGTTACTAGAATGTAAGTGTTTTAGTTTACAATTGCAGTTTTTGACCATTTCAGTCGATTAAAGTTGACCAAAGGTAAAATTTTTTCTATTTATTGTGATTTATATGAAAATATTTCAAAACTGATAAAAGCTACAACCATGAGTTATTTTTTTTGTATCCTACATGAAATTGCACACATTTTCATATGTAAAAGTTTATGTAACAGCTAATATAAAACTGTGCAAACATTACGACAAACTGACAAAAGAATTTCTGAGATTTTCGACAACAGAGTTACCGCGCTCGGACATAAGGAAAGTGTTTTTCAAAAATTCACCATAAATCGAAATATTGTGCTAGAGTTTTCCAATTTGTTGTAAAATGAAGGTAAATGATTGAATCTTACTAGAATGTAAGAGAGCTTTAGCTTACAATTGCGTTTTTCTACCATTTTGGTCGAGTCAAAGTTGACCGAAGGTTGAAATTTTGGCACTTATCATGATTTATATAAAAATATTTCAAAACCGAAAAAACCTACAACCATGGGTTGTTTATTGTTATATTCTACATGAAATTGCACACATTTTCATATATAAAACTTTATGTAACGGCTAATATAAAACGGTGCAAAAATTATGACAAAGTGATGAAAGAATTTCTGATGTGTCACTGATGCACACCTGGGTAACGCTTGTAAACAAAACAACAGCTTGATCCGTGACCTCCCAGCATCCCTCAAGGTGCGTGATTTCAAATTTTTTGCTAACTAGGCCTATAACTATTTTTCCGTGAATATTTAAAAAAACTTTTTGTAGTCGACGTATCGTACGTCAATTAAGCACCCGACAGACAATTTTAGTCGACGTGTAATACATCTAATAGGCATCTAAGGGTTAATATTAATATTTGAAAATAGTAAATAATTTATTTATCATACAAAAAACATACATCTCTGTAAGAGTGAGAGCGAGAGAGGGAGAATTATTATTTTTATAATGTGATATCATTTAATCTTTTTAAACTTACTAATACGGTATTAATCAATATTAATATTTGAAAATAAGTAAATTATAAAAATGTATTTAGTCATGAAAATAACATCAAAATACACTAATTAGTGATTATTTTTGTCGGAAAACCCGGATAATAGGTGATTTTATACATTCAACTTCCCTGCCAGATATATACTTAGCTATAGACTCCGTCGTCTCCGACAGAATTTCAAATTTCGCGGCACACGCTACAGGTAGGTCAGGTGATCTACCGCCCTGCCCTGGGTGGCAGGACTAGGAACCATCCCCGTTTTCTAATCAGAATTCTTCTGTCGCCCGGACCATCACATTTGTTGTTGTTGGTTCCTCTCGATTGGTTTTTCTTTTTTCACCGGCAATTGATCTTCTTGACCGACTTTTGGTGACGTATCTGGATTGTTGGATTGGCATACGCTTTTGTGGACTGTTTTGTGGACTTGATTTTGGAATTTTCTTTAATAATGTCTGACTCTGGTATGGTTGTGAGCGTTGTGTGAATGTAGGCTAAGTGATGTTGCCGAAAGCTTCGGTAGACCCTCACCACGGTATGCAAGAGGTGCAGGGAGTATGAATGTTCTTTTACTAATACTTGTAAGGAATGTGAGAACTTGAGTGAGAACGAATGGAAGAATCTAACTAATTATTTAAAAAAGTTAGAAAGAGAAAGAGTGAGGAAGGCTTCTCATAGAAGTTTAAGTAGTTCTAGATCTGAACTAATTCCAAGCTTGGGATCTTCCCCAAGGGTAAGTATTGCTACTTCTCCTTCCATTGCAGCCCTTCTCCTATTGCAGAACCTGTAGATCCAGCAAAAGAACTTGCGGATCTAAAAGCAGCCTTCAAGTTGATGGAAAACAAAACAAAATGGCTGCCATACAAGGTAAGGCTAGTGATTTTTCAGTGGACAGTGATATGAGTGTCCCCAGTGTAGTGGAGTGGGCATCTGGTCGGCTCAGCAACGCTCCTAGGTCTAGACCTCTTCCAAGCTCACATGCCCAGAGGAGAAGGAATGTCGAAAGCCGAAAGGAGGTTGTGGAGAATCCCCACAATCAGGTGTCCCTTCGGCGGTTTCTGTGACACCCCACGACTGCCAAGGACCGCTATTGTAAAGAAAAGCGTCCCTACGTGAGTGTTTCTCGTCGTCGGGATCTTCATCACCGAGACGTGATTGGAGAGATTCAGATCGATCTCGGCCTCTCAAGAGGAGTTGGAGGCTCCGAATATTGACTCGAGCCCTGAAAACTTCCCTGAAGGAGTCTCCATCGGGAGTGGAAGAAAAGGCAAGAAGAGCCATCCTTTCAACCAGAGTGAGAAGAGGCCGGAGGTGGAGGCTATGGACTCCTCCCCTCCTCCTTCCCCTCCTCCCGAAGAGGATAAAGAGGAGGCTACAAAGAGGTTCATGATGGCGATGCAGGAACAGATTTCGTCGTTTGTAGGAGTCCTGTCAAAAGGAGCCTCCTAGAAGGAAAGACACTTCCCTTCCTATTAAAAGATCCTCCAGACGTATGGAGGTATCTACCTCCAGGATCGATACTCCTACTCGAGGTGAGGGTTTTCCGGTACGAACCGGGATGAAACGATCAGACTTTCTGGCACCGGCCAGGAGTGAGGAGTCACCCAGGAGGCAGGAGCCAAGAGCCAGGGAGTGAGGAGTCAACCAGGAGGCAGGAGCCCAGAGCCAGGAGTGTAGAAGCAGGCAAGAGCAGGAGCCAGGAGGCAAGGAGCCAGGAGGCAAGAGGCAGGAGGCAGGACAAGAGGCAGGAGCCAGGAGCCAAGAGGCAGGAGTCAGGAGGCAGAGCCAGGAGTCGAAGTCAGGAGCAGGAGTCCGGAGTCAGAGGCAGGATCCGGAGTCAGGAGGCAGGAGTCAGGAGTCAGGAGGCAGGAGTCAGGAGCCAAGGAGGAGCCAGGAGGCAAGAGTCAGAGCCAGGAGGCAAGAGTCGACTCGTTCGCCTGGAGGTTATGACTCTTCTCCAAATAGGAGCTCCTCTCCTTCAGAACATAGGAGGTCTTGGAAGGACTCTCCCTCCAAACGTGAACTTTCTCCTTCGTCTGATCGAGGGTTAGACGAGTTGTCTGATGACGAGCCTCCTGCTAATGAGGGACTTTCTAGTTATAAAGTCTTAGCCTCATTACTACTGCAAGAGTTTGGAGATTCTCTTAGTCCGGCGGCTCCTCCTCTCCTCGTTCGCTCTTTTCGAGACTCAGTGCTACGGCAAAATCGTCGGCGCCCTTTTTAAAAATGAAGCCTACGATATCTATTGAAGAAGGCACTCCATTCTTTAGATTCTTGGATGGACAAGAAGAAGGAGTTAGGAAAGACGGTATTCTGCATGCCTCCTTCCAGATTGCACGGGAAGAGAGGTATTTGGTATGGGACAGGAGAGACTATGGGTCTTTCTCTACCTGCCTCTGCAGATGCCGATTTTTCCAATTTAGTGGAGGCCTCTAGACGTCTCTCCTTAGGATCGGTCCAGAGCGACGTGGAGCACTTCAGAGTTGAACCACTTTCTAAAGGGACTTTTTGTCACTTTAGAGGTGTTCAATTTTCTGGATTGGTCACTCGGAGTTCTGGCCAACAAATCTAACAAGGATCCGGAGTTTCTGAAAACCCAGAAATTCTCCATAGCGTCCTGTCTGCATGGACAAGGCAGTACAGGACGGTTCGGGTGAAGTGGCTTCCCTTTTTGGTGCTGGTCTCCTAAAAAGAGATCAGTTTATGGATCCCTATTATCGAAAGGGGTTTCTCCGAGCCAGAGGACTGCCTTACTGTTCGCCCCTCTATCAGATCATCTGTTTCCTTCTCAGTTAGTGAAGGATATATCTCGCTCGCTAACTGAGAAGGCGACACAGGACCTACTAACGCAAACGTCCAAGAAAGGACGCCCTGTAGTGTCGACGGTTAAGAAGGAATCTCGTCCTACTCAGCAGCCCTTTCGTGGAGGTACAAGCGGCTCGTCCACCTGCCAGAAAGAAGAGCTCTGAAGAAGAGAGGAAGGTCTTCATTTAGGCCCTTCAAGAAATCAAAGTGACTTGTTGCTCCTCCAAGCACCAGTGGGGCGCCAGACTCCTAAACTTTGCAGGAGTATGGGCAAAAAGGGGAGCCGACCCTTGGTCAGTGTCGGTCCTGAAGAAGGGATATGTAATCCCCTTCGACGACAGCCCGCCCCTAACATCTACGCCTCGGGAACTGTCAGCGAGGTACAGAGACCCGTTAATGAGAAAGACTCTCCTTCAAATGGTGGAGCAAATGTGGGAAAAAGAGGCCATCGAACTTGTGCAGGATCCACACTCCCCTGGGATTTTACAATCGCCTTTTTCTAGTACCAAAGCATCGGGGGGGTGGAGGCCAGTTTCTGGACGTAAGCGCTCTGAATCGCTTCGTACAGAAAAACAAAAGTTTCGCATGGAACGTCCGCCTCTGTAATGTCGGCTCTTCGTCCAGGAGATTGGATGGTCTCTCTGGACCTACAAGACGCATATTTCCACGTTTCCCATTCAGCCATTTGTCAAAGAAATATCTTCGCTTTGTAATAGGAGACAAGATCTTTCAGTTCAGGGCTCTGTGCTTCGGTCTGTCTACAGCCCCACAAGTATTCACCAACCTGATGGCGAATGTAGCAAGATGGCTTCACCTAGAGGGGATAAACATCTCCCTCTTACCTGGACGACTGGCTGATCAGGCCAAGTCGAAGATTCAGTGCTTGGAGGACTTAGAAGTAACAAGGAACATGATAGATTCGCTAGGGTTACTCGTCAACCTCGAGAAGTCACAACTGATCCCCAGCCAGAACTTGGTCTATCTGGGGATTCCAGATGGATTCTCGGGTTTTTCGGGTATATCCTTCGCGAGAAAGAATCGCTCGAGGTTTGTCGAGAATCTCGAGCTTCTT
The DNA here is from genome assembly GCF_015104395.2 of Macrobrachium nipponense. NCBI lineage: Eukaryota > Metazoa > Arthropoda > Malacostraca > Decapoda > Palaemonidae > Macrobrachium > Macrobrachium nipponense. The sequence continues at coordinate 49,780,613 of NC_061103.1, forward strand.
AGAGAGAAAGAAACAGCTCAGCGAGGGATTACCTGAGCCTTTTAGGGACCCTGCCTCATTGGAAAAGTTCTTCTCGCACTAGGGAGACTTCACCCTTCGCCCTCTTCAGTTTTTCCTCAAAGAGGGGTGTGGAGTTGAGACGGGTGTCCCAACTCTCGGACATTTCCAACTTCCACAAGAAGTAAAAGATCATCTGAAGTGGTGGATCCCTCCGCTTCAAAAGAACGAAGGCGTATCGCTTGCTCTGCAGAACCCAGACCAAGTGTTATTTACCGACGCTTCGGAGTCGGGATGGGGAGCGACGCTAGAGCAAGGAGTGTCACGGCACCTGGACAAGGAACAGGTGTCCTGGCACATCAATTGCAAGGAACTTGTGGCCATACACCTAGCCTTAAAAGTTCTTCGAAGAGATAGTCAGAGACGGGGTGATACAGATAAACTCGGACAACACCACGGCTCTGGCTTACATACGCAAGCAAGGAGGCAACGCACTCTTTCTTTCCCTCTATCAGTTGACAAGACACCTGTTAACCTGGACGGAAGAAAGAGGCATAACTCTCCTCACAAGGTTTGTTCAAGGGATCAAGAATGTGAGAGCGGACAGACTGAGCAGGAGAAATCAGGTCCTTCCCACAGAATGGACTCTACACGAAGAAGTGTGTCGAAGTCTTTGGTCCCTGTGGGGGAGACCTCACATAGACCTGTTTGCGACGTTCCTCTCCAAAAGAATAGAGATCTTTTTCTCTCTAGTGGAAGATCCGAGAGCCTTCGCAATAGTAACAGGCCGTTTTCTCATGGATTGGTCGGGTGTGGACGCATACCGCCCTTTCCCCCGTTCAAAATCCTGGGGGAAGTGCTCAGGAAGTTTCGTAGCTTCGAAGAGCACGAAGTTGACACTCATAGCCCCATTTTGGCCAGCCCAGGAATGGTTCACGGAGGTACTGGAGTGGATAGTGGACTTCCCCAGATCGCTTCCAAACAGACACGATCTACTCAGACAACCCCACTTCGAGAGGTTTCATCACAACCTCCCAGGTCTCGCTCTGACTGCCTTTCGACTATCGAAAGACTTGTCAGAGCGAGAGGCTTTTCTCGCAAGGCTGCGGGCTCTATCGCTAGAGCCCGCAGAGCTTCGACGAGAAGAGTTATATCAGTCGAAGTGGGAAGTCTTTAGGAGGTGGTGTAAGGGTCAGAAGCTGTCCTACCTCGCCAGTACCTCTATAGTGAATATTGCCGATTTCCTCCTCTTTCTGAGAGAGGAATCACACCTATCTGTCTCGACAATAAAAGGATACAGAAGCATGCTGTCTTCAGTATTCAGGAATCGAGGCCTGGACATTGCTACCGACAAAGATCATACACACGATCTAATTAGATCTTTTGAGACTTCGAAAGCAGCTACTCCTAGAACACCTAGTTGGAATCTAGACGTGGTCCTGAAATTCCTTTCATCGGATAAATTCGAGCCTTTACATCTGGCGTCCTTCCGCGACGTCACTAGGAAATGCTTGTTCCTGGTGGCTCTCGATACAGCCAAAGAGGACGAGCGAATTACACGCTCTGGATTCCACGGTGGTGTTCAAGGAGATGCTGCCAATCTGTTCTTTCAAGACAATGTTTCTGGCAAAGAACGAAAACCCTCCCGTCAAAACCTTGGCCCAGAAGTTTTGAGGTAAAAGGCCTATCTAACCTGGTAGGCAGAGAGATAGAGAGATCTCTCTGTCCAGTGAGAGCTCTTAAATACTATTTAGAGAGGAAGAGACAGATGGGAGCTTGTCAACAAGGTCTTTGGTGTGCGGTAAAGAGCCCCAAAAGATTCATGTCCAAGAACGCCTTGGCTTTCTTTGTGAGAAGCGTTATTACGGACGCTCACAAGAACTGCTCGGAGGAATCCTTCGGTCTTCTAAAGGTCAAGACTCATGAAGTGAGGGCAGTAGCAACGTCTTTGGCGTTCCAAAAGAATATGTCTCTAAAGAATATCATTGGAGAACTACATATTGGAGGTGCAATTCAGTGTTTTGCATCTCATTATCTGAAGGATGTGAGAGTGACCTATGAGAAGTGCTTCTCGCTAGGTCCTTTTGTATCAGCAGATACAGTACTGGGTCTTGGAGCAAAGACTGATCCTTAATTTTGTGTTTTTATCGTACATAAACCAAAACCCTCTTGTCAGATTATGTGCTTGGTTTTTCTATTAGCAAGCTCACTACTGTCGCACGGGAGCAGAGTGTCATTGCTGGTAGGGGATCAAGGGTATGTATGACAGTAGGGGAGTACAAAATTGTTTTTTTTTTATATTTTGTAATGAAAGTGTAATTAATGTTTTCGAGTTTTTTGGTTGTTTGTAAGGAGTTCGGGGATCACTCCTTTACAATCTTACATAACATGGATGTTAGGATCAGGTGATCGGGATCGGTTTTGTGCTCCTTGAACAAGGTGTATTGTCATGTTAGTGGAATAGCACCCAATGACAAAGGCCTTTAGGCTCTGCCGAGTAAGTGGATAAGACCCCATTGGCAGACCCACAAGAACTCTTAGCCATAGATCAATATCTCGCTGAGGCTCTTGAGGCTAAGCAGACTCCAAGGCAGTAGCCGCGAAGTCTTCAGCCTAATAAGGTAGGAACCAAGGTTTATTAATACCTACAACATATGTTGTTTACCTGTCTATTTCAGTGGTTAGCTGTCTCTTACCCACCACCAATGGGTGCTAATCAGCTAAGTATATATCTGGCAGGGAAGTTTGAATGTTATAAAAAACAATATTGTCATGTTACATAAGTTTTATACATACTTACCTGACAGATATATACGATTAATGGCCCACCCAGCCTCCCCGCAGGAGACAGGTGGAAGAGAAGAATTCTGATTAGAAAACGGGGATGGTTCCTAGTCCTGCCACCCAGGGCAGGGCGGTAGATCACCTGACCTACCTGTAGCGTGTGCCGCGAAATTTGAAATTCTGTCGGAGACGACGGAGTCTATAGCTAAGTATATATCTGTCAGGTAAGTATGTATAAAACTTTATTGTAACATGACAATATCATATTTCCCGCAAGTAATGGGTTGATATGGTCCAGGGAGAAATCCGCAAATCCGGAGTACGCGAATATGGGGGTCCCAATGTATCTATATATATTATATACACGCATATATATAGTATATGTTTGTATTTATCTAAGTATAAAACTAAAATTAAGTATTTATAACAAATTTATGTTGGATTTAATTGCAGTTGATGCATGAGTAAAAAACTGTTGCAAATTTATCACGAAAAGAGTCAAAAGTTATCACTAAAAAGCATCCTGATGTATGTTCATTTTATTAGTGCTTTTCTTTTTTACTGTGGTTTTATTACTATAGATTATTTGTACTTTCTGGAAGCATTAAGGCAATAAAATACAGTTGTCAATAAACATTGCTAAATTTACAGAAACTCACTTTTTCTGCTGACACACAAAGTTGTGTAGGGAGAGCGAATCTGAGGACAAGGACCCATAACCTAAATAATCCATCGTGCGCCAGTTGGCCTGAGCTACGACTGCGGTACCTGACAGTTGGCTAGTTTGATGTTGCAGCTGATACTAGCCACTTTGTCTTTTCTATTTGCAAAAAAGAAGCAGCAGAACACAACACCTACCTTGTTCAGTGTGAGAAGTGAAAAAGACTTCAACCCTGTCTCTTCTAGTATTTATAAAAAAAAGGAAAAAAAAAGAAGCTTCAGAACAGAGCACTAACCTTGTTCAGATGTGAGAAATAAAGGGGGTAGAAGTCATTGTAGACATAGATGATCGTCTGAACAGGAATCGCCACCAGGAACATGCAGTAAGTCAGGCGACTCAGAGGTTGCCAGGAGGGATGGGACAAGAAGCTGTTCACTACACCTGATGAATGAGCAAACGAACAGATGAACGAATGATGGGATGTAGGTTATAAAGACAAGCACTGGGTGGGCACTTTTAGCCATTTAGAGCTTCTCAAAACAATGGGAAGAGGAAAGTGGAGTGTGCAGACAATAAGGTAAAGAGATCCAGAGAAAGAACGAGATGAAATGCAGGGATCTGAAAGTGACACCTGAACTGCAGGATGGAGGAGAGGAAGTAGCACGATGCT
>NC_061103.1:49785224-49815557 GCF_015104395.2 Macrobrachium nipponense
AGCATCGTGCTACTTCTCTCCTCCATCCTGCAGTTCAGGTGTCACCTTCAGATCCCTGCATTTCATCTCGTTCTTTCTCTGGATCTCTTTACCTTATTGTCTGCACACTCCACTTTCCTCTTCCCATTGTTTTGAGAAGCTCTAAATGGCTAAAAGTGCCCACCCAGTGCTTGTCTTTATAACCTACATCCCATCATTCGTTCATCTGTTCGTTTGCTCATTCATCAGGTGTAGTGAACAGCTTCTTGTCCCATCCCTCCTGGCAACCTCTGAGTCGCCTGACTTACTGCATGTTCCTGGTGGCGATTCCTGTTCAGACGATCATCTATGTCTACAATGACTTCTACCCCCTTTATTTCTCACATCTGAACAAGGTTAGTGCTCTGTTCTGAAGCTTCTTTTTTTTTATAAATACTAGAAGAGACAGGGTTGAAGTCTTTTTCACTTCTCACACTGAACAAGGTAGGTGTTGTGTTCTGCTGCTTCTTTTTTGCAAATAGAAAAGACAAAGTGGCTAGTATCAGCTGCAACATCAAACTAGCCAACTGTCAGGTACCGCAGTCGTAGCTCAGGTCAACTGACGCACGATGGATTATTTAGGTTATGGGTCCTTGTCCTCAGATTCGCTCTCCCTGTAACACAACTTTGTGTGTCAGCAGAAAAAGTGAGTTTCTGTAAATTTAGCAATGTTTATTGACAACTGTATTTTATTGCCTTAATGCTTCCAGAAAGTACAAATAATCTATAGTAATAAAACCACAGTAAAAAAGAAAAGCACTAATAAAATGAACATACATCAGGATGCTTTTTAGTGATAACTTTTGACTCTTTTCGTGATAAATTTGCAACAGTTTTTTACTCATGCATCAACTGCAATTAAATCCAACATAATTTTTTTATAAATACTTAATTTTAGTTTTATACATAGATAAATACAAAACATATAATATATATATATACACTGGGACCCCCATATTCGCGTACTCCGGATTTGCGGATTTCTCCCTGGACCATATCAACCCATTACTTGCGGGAAATTCACCTATTATCCGGGTTTTCCGACGAAAATAATCACTAATTAGCGTATTTTGATGTTATTTTCATGACTAAATACATTTTTATAATTTACTAATTTTTCAAATATTAATATTAATACCGTATTAGTAAGTTCAAAAAGATTAAATGATATCACATTATAAAAATAATAATTCTCACTCTCTCGCTCTCACTCTTACAGAGATGTATGTTTTTTGTATGATAAATAAATTATTTACTATTTTCAAATATTAATAGTAACCCTTAGATGCCTATTAGATGTATTACACGTCGACTAAAATTGTCTGTCGGGTGCTTAATTGACGTACGATACGTCGACTACAAAAAGTTTTTTTAAATATTCACGGAAAAATAGTTATAGGCCTAGTTAGCAAAAAATTTGAAATCACGCACCTTGAGGGATGCTGGGAGGTCACGGATCAAGCTGTTGTTTTGTTTACAAGCGTTACCCAGGTGTGCATCAGTGACACATCTCAGAAATTCTTTCATCACTTTGTCATAATTTTTTGCACCGTTTTATATTAGCCGTTACATAAAGTTTTATATATGAAAATGTGTGCAATTTCATGTAGAATATAACAATAAACAACCCATGGTTGTAGCTTTTATCAGTTTTGAAATATTTTTATATAACAAATCACGATGTGCCAAAATTTCAACCTTCGGTCAAACTTTGACTCGACCGAAATGGTAGAAAAACGCAATGTAAGCTAAAACTCTTACATTCTAGTAATATTCAATCATTTAGCTTTATTTTGCAACAAATTGGAAGTCTCTTGCACAATATTTCGATTTATGGTGAATTTTTGAAAAACACTTTTTCCTTATGTCCGCGCACGGTCTGCCGAAAATCTCAGAAATTCTTTTGTCCAATTGTCGTAATGTTTGCACCGTTTTAATATTACCGTTACATAAAGTTTTTATATATGAAAAATGTGTGCAATTTCATGTAGAATACAACAATAAACAACCCATGGTTTTAGGTTTTCAGGTTTTTTTTTTTTTGCAGGGGGGGTTTTTTTTGAAAATTTTTATTTTTTATAAATCAAATCCGATAAGTGCCAAAATTTCAACCTTCTGTCAACTTTGACTCGACCGAAATGGTAGAAAAACGCAATTGTAGTAAGATTCAATCATTTACCTTCATTTTGCAACAAATTGGAAAACTCTAGCACAATATTTCGATTTATGGTGAATTTTGAAAAACACTTTCCTTACGTCCGAGCGCGGTAACTCTGCCGAAAATCTCAGAAATTTTTTTGTTAGTTTGTCGTAATGTTTTGCACCGTTTTATATTAGCGGTTACATAAACTTTTACATATGAAAATGTGTGCAATTTCATGTAGAATACAACAATAAATAACTCATGGTTGTAGCTTTTATCAGTTTTGAAATATTTTCATATAAATCACAATAAATAGAAAAAATTTTACCTTTGGTCAACTTTAATCGACTGAAATGGTCAAAAACTGCAATTGTAAACTAAAACACTTACATTCTAGTAATATTCAATCAATTACCTTCATTTTGCAGCAAACGGGAAGTATCTAGCACAATATTTCGATTTATTGGTGAATTTTTTGAAAAAAAAAACTTTTTTTATGTCCGCACGTTACAAATTCATGCATCATTTTGTGATAATATTTTCTGTGCTGCTTTGATCGTTTTACTGTTTGTTATATACCAAAACAATACAACGAAAAAAAATTAACTCATTAGTTTTAACCGTTTTGCTCACAGCGCGATTTGTATACAATTATATATGAAATTTTTTTTGTGCTGTTATATATTCCAATATTTATATATGGTAATGATATTTTTTTCATTTCTGATGGTTGCATACTAAACTTCAGGCAATGACAAAAAAATGAGCAAAAAATGAACTCTTAGTCTTAAAAACTAAGCGAGCTGTGATTTAAAAAAAAAAAAACTTATTCCTCTTCAGCGCTAACTCCCGAATGCCACTGGCATACGAGAGACACTTTGGTAAATAGCGGCTCTGTGTTTAAGGGTTAATGTAAACAGCAATAATATCAATTCTTTCTTTAAAGAAAATACTATATATTGAATTAGTAAGATTTTAGTTTATAAATTTAAAAGATTATGTAAGAATGAAGGAAATCTCAGTCAGTCTTCTCTCTCTAACTCCAGGTACTAAAGCTGTCAAATATATAAAGTAATGTGACACAGGGGGAAGAGTTGTTGTGTCGTTGCCACTAAATGTTCATGTAATTTCTCTCTCTCTTGCTCTCTCTCTCTCTCTCTCTCTCTTACTCAGACAAGAGAATTTTTATTGTACGTGTACTATATGTTTATTAATAGTACACGTACAATATATATATGTTTATTAATAACCTAGCCACCTGGGGGGGCAACCAAGTCCTTATGGGTGCCGGTCCCAAGCCCGGATAAATAGGGAGGGTTAGTGTCAGGAAGGGCATCCGGCTGTAAAAATCTGTGCCAAAACCAAAAAATGGAATGAGCCGAAATATGGAAAGAGGTAATGCTAGGGCGTACTCCGTAAACGACGCACAGAGACATCGCCCTAACTCTGTGGTAAGGCGAGGGCTACTGCATCAGGAGCGGGTGCAGCTAAAGAAGCGAGCTCACATTGGGTTCAGAGTATGTCAGCTAAATGTTGGGTCCATGACTGGGAGAGGTAGAGAATTGGCTGACTTGATGAGAGAAAAGAAAGTAGATGTTGTGTGTGTGCAAGAAACGCGGTGGAAAGGAAATAAAGCTAAAGAGTTGGGAGATGGATATAAGCTATATTATAGTGGAGCAAATAAACAAGGTAGAAATGGAGTTGGCATAGTACTGTCTAGTGAACTAAAGAACTCGGTAATAGAAGTGCATAGAAAGAATGACCGTATCATCAGATTGAAGATATGTTATGGAGGAGAGATTCTGAATATTATAAGCGCATATGCACCACAAGTTGGTTGCACAGAAGAAGAGAAGGGAAATTTCTGGAGAGACATGGATGGAATAATGCAAGAACTGGAAGAGCATGAGAGGGTGATAGTTGGGGCAGATTTGAATGGCCATGTCGGAAGTGAAAATGAGGCGATTGGGCGGGTGCATGGGGGCCATGGAATTGGGGAGAGAAACCCAGAAGGAGAGAGTGTAGTGGACTTTGCTGTGTCATTCGACATGGCAATAGTAAACACATTTTTTGAGAAGAAAAGGGAACACCTAATAACATATAGGAGTGGGGGAAGATCTCCCAGATAGACTATTTCTTGTATAAAAGGATAAATCTGGTGGAGGTCAAGAACTGCAAAGTTATTCCAGGCGACCATGTAGCCCCCCAACACAGGCTGCTATGTATGGACTTGAAGTTGAAAAGGGAAAGAAAAACCAAAGCTAAAGGGATAAGGAAAATTAAATGGTACGAATTACAGAAGGAAGGGGATAAGAAGAGAGAGTTTAAGAGGAGGGTTTTGGAGGATATTGATATAGGGATTGAAGATGTTCAAGAATGGTGGGCACGAAATGCAGCAGTAATAAGAAGGCATGGAAAGGAGCTGCTAGGAGAGACATCTGGTATCATATGGGAAGAAAAGGATAGTTGGTGGTGGGATGAAGACATTGAGAAAGTAGTAAAAGATAAGAAGGAGGCAAAGAAAAGATGGGAAGAGTCACAGTCAGTGGAAGACAGAAATAGGTACAGAGAGAAAAACAAGGTGGTGAAAAAGGTGGTAGCCCAAGCTAAAGCAAAGTCGTATGATGATGTGTATAATGAGCTGGGGACAAAGGAAGGATTAAAGAAGATGATGAAGCTATCAAAGGCTAGAAATAAGAGCACCAAGATATAACACACATCAAACAAAGAAAGAAGCAAGAGGGTGAAATGCTGAGAAAGGAGGAAGAAATTGTGAAGAGATGAAAGAATATTTCGAACAGTTGTTAAATGAAGAAAATAATAGACTAATAAGAGAGGATGGGCAAGTGAACATTGGCATGGTAATGAGGTTTTCTAGGCAAGAGGTACTAAATGCACTGAAGAAGATGAAGAATGGGAAGGCAACCGGACCAGACATGATCCCGGTGGAGGCATGGAAAGCATTAGGAGATGAAGGAGTGGATATACTGTACGATCTTATGATAAAGATCCTTGAACAGGAAAAGATACCAAATGAGTGGCGTGGGAGTATATTGATCCCAATTTTTAAAGGGAAAGGCGATGTCCAAGAGTGTGGTAATTATAGGGGCATTAAATTGATGTCCCACACTTTGAAGATACTGGAAAGGATGATAGATGCTAGACTGAGAGAAGAAGTACAAATAGGTAAAGAGCAGATGGGATTTATGAAGGGAAGGGGAACAACAGATGGTATATTTTGTCTGAGGCAAATAATGGAGAAATTCGGGGAAAGACAAAGGACCTACATATGGTATTCATTGACCTTGAAAAGGCTTATGACAGAGTCCCGAGACAAGAGGTATGGAGGAGCCTGAGGGAGAAAGATGGTGCCAGAGAAGTATGTGCGATTGATACAAGAGATGTACCGGAAGTGTATTTACCAGAGTGGAGGAGCAGTGTTGGGGAGACAGAAGGTTTTGAGGTGAGAGTAGGATTACACCAGGGGTCGGCTCTGAGCCCATTTATCTTTAACATAGTGATGGATGTTATAATAGAGGTGAAGGGGGGAGACAGTACCATGGAACATATTGTATGCGGATGATATTGTTCTGTGTGCAGAAGCAGGGAAGATCTGGAAGTGAAATTGGAAAGATGGAGACAAGTACTGGAGGACAGAGGAATGAGAATAAGTAGATCCAAGACAGAATATATGTGTACCACCACTGAGGGGGATGAGAGAGAAAGTATTCAGCTTGGTGGAGAGCAAATAAGGAGAGTTGATAAGTTTAAGTATTTGGGATCTTTTGTTAACGCTGGAGGAAGTATGGAAGAAGAAGTAAAACATCGGGTACAGGCAGGCTGGAACAACTGGAGAGCGGCCTCGGGAGTTCTTTGTGACAAAAGAGTGCCGCTTAGGTTAAAAGGAAAATTTCACAAGACGGTGGTAAGAACAGCAATGCTGTATGGTACGGAAACAGCAAGCATGAGAAAAGCAGAGCAGAAGAAGATGGATGTGGCAGAAATGAGAATGCTTAGGTGGATGTCTGGGGTAACAAGAGTGGGATAGGATCAGAAATGACTACATAAGGGGTCAACTAAGGTGGTGGAAGTATCAAAGAAAGTGCAGGAGGGGAGGCTGAGATGGTATGGACACCTGTTGAGGAGAGATGAGGACCACGCTGGGAGACATACTATGGGAGTGGAGGTGCAAGGAAGAAGAAAGAGAGGGAGACCAAGAAAGAGATGGAAGGACTGTGTGAGAGGAGATTTACATGAGAAGGGAATGATGAGGCAGAAGCGCAAGATAGAAATAGATGGAAACGGCTCATCCGAAACGGCGACCCCATATAAAAATGGGAAAAAGCTGGGAAGAAGAAGAAGAAGAAGACTATATGTTTATTAATATGTTCAAATAATAATAATGATAATAATATAACTGTAATTAAAAAAAATTATATGTGATAGTATTTTAAAGAAGTACAATAATCTATCCATTTCACTCTTTTAAATAAGGATAAGTCTCTCTCTCTCTCTTTCCACACGAGATGTATGTCATAGTGACATACATATCTCTCTCCCTCTGTTTCGCTGGAGGCTTACAAGTGTATGTACATAAATTAACATATCTGAGAGAACAGAGATAAACTCTCTCTCTCTCTTTACTGATAGAAAGAATTTTATGGTTTAAATAATAATAATAATAATAATATAACTGTAATTACAAAATTTATATGTGATAGTATTTTAAAGAAGTACAAACTATCCATTTCACTCTTTTAAATAAGGATAATTCTCTCTCTCTCTCTTGCCACAGAGATATGTATGTCTTAGGGATAACTCTCTCCCTCTGTTTCGCTGGAGGTTTACAAGTGTATGTACATAAATTAACATATCTGAGAGAACAGAGAGATAAACTCTCTCTCTCTCTCTTACTGAGATGAAAGAATTTTTATGGTACTAGTATGTAATATTTTTATTGATATTTTCAGTTAATAGTAATAATAATAATAATGATAATAATAATAATAATAATAATAATAATAATAATAATAATAATAATAATAATAATAATAATAATAATAATAATAATAATATAACTGTAATTACAAAATTCGTATGTGGTAGTATTTTAAAGGTAAAATTAACCTTTCCATTTCACTTACATAAGGATAACTCCTCCCTCTTACTGAGATGAGAGAATTTTTAAGGTAGATGTATGTGTTATTGATATTTTCAATAATAATAATAATACTAATAATAATAATAATAATAATAAAATAATAATAATAATAATAACAATAATAATAATAATAATAATAATAATAATAATAATAATGATAATAATAATATAACTGTAATTTCAAAGGAAAATTCTTTCTTTCTCTGTATACATTTCCCTACCTTCTCTCAACTCCAGAGAAGCTCGGAACTCAGGAAGCTGTCAAATATGTCAAGTAATGTGACAGGGGAGGGGAGGAGTGCCATATAATGTCAACGATTTTAATGGTTTTTATGCAATTTCTCTCTCTCTCTCTCTCTCTCTCTTTTACTGAGGTGAAATAATTTTTTATGGTACATGCATGTAATAAGTTTATTATTAATATAATATTTTCCAATAATGATACTATAACTAATTACAAAATTCATATGTGAGTATTTTAAATACGTATATACCTTTAAGAGTAGTACTAATGTTTACTTTGAAATTATATTAATACAATTATATCAATACAATCCTTTGAAATGATAATAATATAATCTCTAAGATTAATACAGTAATATGATAATAATTTAAGGTAAATTTGATGTAGGATGTTACATAATGTATACATTTGGTACTTCTATTTCTTCCTTTTTTTTCTCTCTCCTCTCTTTCTCGCTCGCTCTCTTCCTCTCTCTCTCAGCAAAATAATTGATAGACAGACAAATAGATACTTGTTCAGCCCTCTCTTTCTCTCTTCTCTGGAAAAGATATATGTATTTATATGGGAGGGAAAGAAAGTGTTGCCTACAGAAGTTCATTTCAATCTTTTGTATATTGTAAGGAGTTATTCTCTCTCTCTCTCATTTGGCTGTTTATATATTTCTAATGGTAAAATGTTTCAGATGACTTTGAAATGATATTAATAATACCAATTCAATCGTATATTTGATGTAGGATGATACTTTAAGTATACATTTGGTATTTGAACTTTCCCAAGATAAGCAGATATTAGCATTTTTAGAGGGGAGTTCTAACTATTCGTGGGGGTGACTGGGTACCTCTCCCCTGCAAATATGGGGAACACTGTATATATATATATATATTATTATATATATATATATATATCTATATATATATATATATATATATATATTAAATATTATAGGATTTACAATGAGAATATGTAACAATGAGGCATTTGCCAAGAAAACAATCTTTCTACAGAAACGTGAGACAGACAGACATAAATGCAGTCTTCAGAAACTTGTCAACATAACGATGATGACAGTACTTTTTTCCAGTCCAATAATCTCCCTCAGTGATCTCCGATTTTCTTCCACAGGTTCTGGAAACAGTTGGCGCTCTGTTTGTCTCTGGCGTTGGGGCAGTTCTCCTCTCCCTCTGTACTGAAGCCCCCGTCATGGGTCTCGAGAAGCTGCTTTTGAGGAGAGACAAAGAGAAGCGCTAGCTGTGGGGAGGGCAGTTTTTAGTGATGGAAATTGGACTGTGGCAGAGTCTCCCTCACCGAGGACGTCACGCAATTGGAATTTTAGAAGTTCAAGCGAAGATGCAATGCACTGCCTCCCTAATGTTATTCCACTGACAGCATTTAAATGCATTTATATATCTGTCTACTTATTAACTTCTTCCTAATGAACACCATATTCTTTGGAAGCGCGAATTTCGAGTCAGTGGCCCCTTTAGTGGGCTTATTCCATATGAATAGGGTTACTCTAATTAGTATTATAATAATATTTATTTGTAATGTAGGATAAGTGATACAGTTTGGTTCATTTGAGGCTTCAAGATTATCTTTGTGGCATTTTAAGACACTTCAAACGAAGTCGCATATTTAATTCAGTAGTTTTACTTTCGTAACCGGGAATGAATTGTTTTACTCACAAGTGACTTCGTTAACTAAGTGGCAATTCGGTTCACTTAGGAAATTCTATATTCACAAAAGGGTCCTTCACTTCACGCGGGAGATGCAAAGTGACCTAAAATGTCGTTTGATTAACTAAAAATATACCCAAGTCAGAGGTTGCTTGGTTAACTCGGGGATAACCGAGTGGAGACGAGGGTAACGTGGGATCATCTTCACAAATATGACGCCGTTTGGACAGTCAGGTCGTCTCCTCAAATAATGTTGTCAATCAGATGAATATCAATTCTCCTCAATTAAACTAAATACAGACACATTTGTTTGTTTTCATTTCATCCTTGTCTTTTTTTTTTCTTTTAGAAAATATATCTTCCTTTCCCTTTCCAGCAATGTATCAATCCAAAGGAAAGCAAAAACCTTAGGTACTATCGTGCACGAAAGTCCCTTCCTTCCCTTAGCCATCCAGAGTCTGAACACGATTCCACTGACTATGAATTAACAAAACTGTTGAACAAGTAACTAATGGAACCCAACAGATGTTGCAGCGTAAGGGCAAATATACTGGAATGGAAGAGTGGAAATCAGGGATTTCCTTGAGCATAGAAAGTGATCGTAAAGATTTTGCTGTTGATTAAGGAAATATGCAATATAGATACGAGAATAAAAGTGCTTAAGAAGTCGATATTCTTGAATTAGTATTTTCTATAGGTTATCGTATCTTATCAACAGACATGAGTGTCCACAAGATCGATACAAAACATTTCAGCAACAGTGTTCACAGTGGTGTTCTATAATCTGCAAGCTGCATCTTAATAAAAAAACAAAAAAATAACATACCATTTGCCACAGCAGGTTAGTAAAATGTTCAGTTCCCTCACGTTACTGAGGCAGCAATCACCAACCGCTGCTGGTGCATCCTCTATATCTAAACATTCATAGATCTGTTATATTTAGTTATATTGCATGAACTGGGCCTACTTCCATAGTGGAAGTGGGTGTGATGGGTGATGACAACCCAATGCCAGGTTTTGGACACTTGCAAATTATGGCTATGCGTCATTTTTTAAATACTATTACAAAAGGAAAGATTCAGATACTTTCACCAATGTAACAAATTCATATTCAGTAAAAAGATGGAAAGAAAGAAGCAGAGTAAAAATATTAATCACAGCCTATGACAAAAAATATGCAGTGATGTCTATTGTAGATAATTAAGACACTTATCAGAGTAATTCAAAGAAATTTAAAGGGAAACTTGGCTAAATTTATTTAGTACCAAAATTGTTTACCCTTTTGTACAAAAAGTATTAAAGAAAAGGCTTAGGCAAATCAATGTTGAGAATAATGATAATATTACGGCTTCCATTGGTGATACCACGGATAATCAATATGAATTTGGTATATATACATATGACAATATTGTAATAAATTAATTTTGTAAATTACTTATGCCAATATTACTATATTTTAATTGTACAATGTTACGTTGACTATAGGAATGCATAGCAATTATAACGCAATTTCTATTTACCCTTTGACTATCAGTTATGCAAAACCTTTGGAATTGGCGAAATACAATCATATTGAAATGAAAATACAATCATTTAGAGGTATTTGGTCCGATATTTTGTCCTGATAAACCTGGCAGCCTTGAATTACTACAGTAAACATAGCTGACGAGAGGATGACGGCAGCCGATCCTTCATAGGTCAAACCCAGGTTATACTAAGTGATGGCTACTTCACTTATGCGTTGTAAGCTATATATTAACAGGTAAGGGGGTTAGTAAGGCGATACACAAGTATCAAACGATTTAGACAAGGGACGAAGGTGACCTTTACAGGGGTAATACTGGAATGAGTATGAAAAAAGGTTGATATGCAAATATTTTGTTTATATCAAGGCCTTTTTAACTTTTCAGACCAAGAATGAACAGTGGCCGAATTTTCTTGACTGATAAACTATCTTACTGACTACCTGCAACGACCATTTTTAACAACTTACCTATTCTACTGACTTGTATGGACATACATACATACATATATATACATTTACACAGCGGATAAGGTTCCGACTTCTCCTTCTCCTGGTTCTGACATCACATCGAGCAAAGTTCATCAGGTAATCTCGACCGTGTGGACGGGGCTGAAAGTATATGGGCTGGCGTCTAGTAAAGTACCGGCCATAAGCCCGCTTCCACCCACGAGGGGCAAAGACACGACAGGCAGGCAGCAGGCACAGGCAGGCGAACCTAGGATGGACCACTCTCTTGACCGCCATTCACCCACAAAATTGGTAACAGCGTCTGCTCACCGTTCATTTGCCCCTCGTGTGGAAGGGCCTTAAAGTCAATGAGTGGGAGGCCCCTTCAAGTAATCACGATCTATGGTGTTTGGTGTTTTTAGTAAACACGGTCTAGAGACCATGTCAGTAATAACGTTTTATTAGGCTCTAAATACGAGCCTGCTAGATTTTAGCCAAGTTTCTCTTTAAATCTTCGATTTACTCTAAGTACCTTAATTATCAACATTAGACACCACTGGATCTTTTTGCCAATTATTTTGTGGCTTCAAATAAGCTTTATCCCAAATACGATTCATATCCAATGCTTAGGTAGGATCATATCGACAAAAATCAAATAGACACGGTCCTGAAATGCACAATTTTGACAACCCTGTGCAGGAGCGATATACAGCCTAGACTGCATTCTTAACCTAATAATGCTAACTAAGATTCCAGGACCAGACAAACATGTTTTTCTTTCTAGTGTATTCTTTATAAAAGTACTACCCTCTGGACTCTTGTAACCTGCTTGGATCATCAACACTGCGTGGAGGACATCGCAAAATATTAGGTTTTCAATAAAAACTAAGGTGTCATTCAAACTGACATAACTCCATGCACAGCAGCGCATTAAGCATTTTAACACATTTTTCAGGCAAACTTTCATCTATTTTAACTTGAATGCAAAGTGGGGTATGCCATCTACACCGCTCATTCGGGTTTAATAGCTCATCCCATCGGGCAAAAATGACTTAAATCGCCAGTTCCCTTATGGGGTTTCCTGCCGTTGCCACCTGCTTGGAAGCACAGCTGCTCTGTATTAGTTTCACTGTCTTTTCCTCAATAATACGTGGTGAGTTGACATCCCTGTTCATTGCTGCAATCCTGGATTGTAATTGGGCAATTTATAACTAGCGGTAACTTGTCTGCATTAGTAATTTGCCTATAAAAAAAAGGCCCCAACCTTACACTTTCACCCTTATTCCAAAATTACATTTGCAGCGCAAATATCCATTTACACTACATTATAATTATCTAACCTCTGGTCACTTATCACCAAACATGCAACCAAAGCATACCCTATCATCAAACTCAGTTTTCCCATTTCTAACCCCACTACTTACTGCAGGACAGCCTTTTCATTGAGACTTAGTTATTTCTTACATTAATGCTGTATTGTACAAGGGACTGACTACCATTTTACCAATACCATTTTTTCCATTTAACCAGCGTATTTCTAGGATCTCGTCAGTTCCACACAAATGCCCTACATCCGGGACTTAAGCCATACCAGATATTTTTACCCTAGGTGGGATAACTGTACAAAACCAGACAACCTCTTGGACTTCAGAACGCTTGAACGCTACAGGATTTAATTAAAAAATATAGTCACAGTCAATTTCTTTATATTTGTTGAATTGATATACAGCTAACAAATTGATGTGCAGCACTAATCCAAATTAGAACAATTTAGACAAAAAACTAGAAATATTATATCCTTGAAAAAAGATAAAAACATTTAAGAGTTTATGTACCCTTTTTCTGACAATCTGGGTCAATTTCATGTGGTTAAAAACAATGGTTTTACAGGATTGTGCACACACTTATCTTTCTTGCACTTATTTCTTAATCATGAATCTACGGTTACAGAATGATTTATTCTCAAAACCTGTTTCATCATCACACTCCAAAACTAAAATTAGGAAGCCTCGCCTTTGTAATAATAATAATAAAAAAATGGGAAAATAAAAAAACAATAATTCCACGAACTATTCACACAATTACTCCAAATCCTTGAGTCGGCCATTTTAAACCCCTCGGAGAAAGGCAACAGGAAAAAAACTTTGGATTAAACTAAATCAAAAGCAAACCTCAATACAAAGTAGAAAAAAATTTAAAGTTAACGTACACAGTTGCTCATTACTCGAGTTTTCTTTGATGCAAAATCTTTTCGAATTAAAAACATGCATAAAACTCACTAAACCTCCTTCAACATATAAACATCTCCCATATAGTTAACAAGTTAAACCACGGTTTTATGATGACACACTAATCCAGAAGTAATCATTTCCATGGTTTTTCTATGAATATCAAAACTTAAACTGTTAACTTTTACATATGAAAAACTGACTAAACTAATATATAACAAAATAGCTTTTGAAATCACAGTATTAGAATGATAAGTAACTAAGACCAGAGTGGATTAAGCTAATCAATTCAATAACCACAAAAACATAATATATGGCTTACTAATGCAAGTTAACTGTTAAGACAGGAACTCATAGACCAGTTTACCACAAACCATCAGATGTATACAAACCATTGCATATGTACAAAACATTAACTGAAATTACTAGGTTATCAGTTTTAAAAAATTACTAGTAATAGTAAAAAACTCCAAGGACTCGCACAGTAGGCCAACACACCTACTATGCAAGCCCTTTAGAGTGCCTCCACCCGATCAAAGGCGCCACCCCCCATGGGGTGGAGGAACAGGAACAATGGATATTGAAGTTCTGAAGAATCCCAGGATAGCAGCAGTTTTTTTTTTTTTAACCAGTCTTGAATATTCGTCGTAGCATTATCCCCTGAAATGTTTAAAGAGCATTAGAAAGTTAAATATACTAAATTCAAAAAATATCTAATGCCATTTAAGTAGTGGTACCTCGAGATACGAAAGGGTCAACTTACGAAAAACTCGAGATACGAAAGCGGACACGAAAAATTTTACTGCTCTACATACGTAAAGTTTTCAAGATACAAAAGGTTTCTGGAAGTCCGAGATTCGCCCGATAACAATTTTGAAACTTGTGCCGCACGCCGCCATCTTAGTTCTAGTAGACTCGCCACCATCCTCCTGCTCTCCCATTGGTTCCTGATGCTAGTCAAGCCATGAGATCCTTCTCTCCTATTGGACAGCATCCCTCCCATCATGCATCTTATGTGGTGGCGTGCCTTCGCTCGGCCACTTCGCACCCGAAGCTTTATCGTACGCATGCGGCATTCGTTCGGTCCAACGATTTCGTTTAGTATCGTAAATTCGTTAGTGATTTCGTTGTGCTACTTTATCGTGTTGTGAGAACCTAATTAGTATACGTACTACATACGTAACTTAATTACGTACAGTACATATTAGTCATGGGTCCCAAGAAAGTTGCTGAAGTTCACAGAAAGAAGAGATGCTTTCTATGGAGACAAAAATGGAGATAATAAAGTATGAAGCTGGCTTGCGGCTGAGTGTGATCGCTAAGGAATACGGCCGAAATCCGTCGACGATAGGCACCATCCTTAAGCAGAAGGAAGCCATCAAAGCAGCTACACCTTCCAAGGGCGTGACTATTTTGTCCAACAAGAGGAGCCATGTGCATAATGAAATGGAAAGGCTGCTTCTTGTATGGATCGAGGACAAAGAAATCGATGGTGATACGATAACCAAGACGGCAATCTGCCAGAAGGCCAGCGCTATTTTCGGCGATTTGATTGCCCAAGCCGAAGACAACGGCGGAGATGGGACATCAACAGCAACCCCAGAGTTCAAGGCTTCTCAATTCCGTAAACGGACTGGCATCCATTCGGTGGTGAAGAAATTGAAATTACGTAAAGTATAAAAAAGTAAAAAGAAATGTGAAAATAAAAAAAATACAAAATAAATTTTATTTTAAGTTTTTTGTAAAATAAAGTTAAGTGTTACAGTTTTGTTAATGTGTTTTGTAAAGTTTACTTTGTTTTTCTGACATTTTTTTATGTGTTTCGTAAAGTTTAGCGTACGTATCTGCCGTTTGCCCTCCTCCTCCTCTGCCGCCACTTTCGGAGATAGCCTCACTCGAAAGGTAGCTTCCACATTTTACGTTACAGTAATAATATTTCTTGTACACTAATATACACTTTATTTACGGTTTTGCATTTTTTATTATTAAGTTACGTATTGAATGGTCCAAATTGTTGTATTATTTCATTGTTTATAGGTCAATTTACCTTTATTATGAAATTTACTGGGGTGGTTTTGGAGGGCTTGGAACGGATTAGCCATTTTACATGTAAAATGTGGTCCAAGATACGAAAACCTCATGATACGAAAAGGTGCCTCGGAAAGGATTAATTTCGTATCTCGAGGTACTACTGTAGTTTTGACAAAATTGTTAGAAGTAAATTTTCTTTTAAGTTCACATACTAACTCCAACAATTTTCATGTTATTGTCCTTGTAAGAAAAAGACTTCATTCATAATTAAACATCTGTTTAATTCAAACAAAACCAAGGTAAAAGCCTTGCTAAAACGGTTTGTAATGATTCGATAAACAACAACAATGGGAAAAATTAATCTTAATGTAATTTTCTTACTGTAATAAACCACATTTCAACACGCAGGTCCTCGGCAAGATCCGATTAATAAAAAAATATTCTAAAAAAATATTTATCCTAGAATTATATCACAATGTATTGAGATCTACAGAAAGGTAATGGAGAAACTTTTACGCAAATACCACAAGTTTTTGTTTAAAAAATAAAAAAATAAAATAAAAAGCAGCTCTCCGCCAATAAACTAAATACATACTTAACTTAAATCAATCCGTAGGGACCACATGGAGACAGCGAGACGGGAAAAACATTTAAAATACTGGAAAAGTCCTGAAAACTTACCCAAGAAATTTAAGCAGTGCTTCGTCTACAAAAAAGCACATTAAATATATAGTCAAGGTCCAAAGAACAGATTCAAACAATTCTGAACAGGAATTTCTAAAAAATGTACAACCTACTTGAAAATATACGGAGTTAACGTTAAATTAAATAGAAAGAGCACAAAACCTTCAAAGGGAAGGTACTCTGTACTCAACTACAACGTTAATTCAAAATACAGACAAGCAAAATATTACTACTTATCCATTTTCCAGATCAACGTTATAGTGAGCAGCTGAACTGAAATGGTTGATTAACCACCGAACCACTAATCGTACTGATACGTCCTTACAGACCTTACAGACCTTACACATCTTGTTCGGGTTGCCCCAGGTCCCTCAGTGTGAGGCACCTCTAATGTCTACCAGAGAGTTGCTAGTACATCTTCTGGTATATTTTGCATCTTCCAATCTTGGATGGTCTGGGATGCAGTTTAGATATTTGTCGAGCTTATTCTTAAACACATCTACGCTCACTCCTGATATATTCCTCAGATGAGCTGGCAACGCATTGAATAGACGCTGCATTATCGATGCTGGTGCGTAGTGGATTAATGTCCTGTGTGCTTTCCTTATTTTTCCTGGTATAGTTTTGGGCACTATTAATCTACCTCTGCTTGCTCTTTCTGATATTTTTAGTTCCATGATATTTTCTGCTATTCCTTCTATCTGTTTCCATGCCTGAATTATCATGTAGCGTTCTCTTCTCCTTTCTAGACTATATAATTTTAAGGATTGTAGTCTTTCCCAGTAGTCAAGGTCTTTAACTTCTTCTATTCTAGCTGTAAAGGATGCAATATCCTTTTGATAGTGTGGGTACCATATCATATTGCAATATTCAAGTGGACTACGAACATATGTTTTATAAAGCATAATCATGTGTTCAGCTTTTCTTGTTTTGAAGTGCCGTAACAACATTCCCATTTTTGCTTTACATTTTGCCAACAGAATTGCTATTTGATCATTGCATAACATGTTCCTATTCATCATCACACCAAGGTCTTTAACTGCTTCCTTATTTGTGATTGTCTCATTATTAGGTCCCCTATATGCATATATCTTTCTTTCTCTGTCTCCATAATTTATTGATTCAAATTTATCAGAGTTAAATACCATCCTATTTACCTCTGTCCTATCATATACTTTGTTAAGGTCTCTTTGTAGAGCGTTCCTATCTTCATCACAAGTAATTTCTCTACTTATTCTTGTGTCATCTGCGAAACTACTCACTACCGAATCCTTAACATTACTATCTATGTCTTCAATCATAATAACAAACAGTATTGCAGCTAACACCGTACCTTGCGGCACACCGGATATTACCTTGGCTTCATCCGATTTTTCGTCGTTTGCAATAACTATCTGTTTTCTGTTGTGTAAAAATTCTTTTAACCATCTTCCTACTTTATCCACGATATTGTGTTTTCTAATTTTCTTCGCTAATATATTATTGTCTACTTTGTCAAAAGCTTTTGCAAAGTCTAAATAAACCACATCTGTTTCATTTCCGCTTTTCATATTTTTGAATATGTTCTCACGGTGGACTAACAGTTGGGTTTGTGTACTTTTTCCGGGTACGAAACCATGTTGTCCTTTATTAAACAAATTATTTTTTATTAAATGTTTCATAATATTTTTCTTCATTACCCTTTCATACACTTTCATAATATGTGATGTTAGACTCACAGGCCTATAATTACTTGCCTCTAGTCTTGATCCACTTTGAAAGTAGGGGTAATATATGCTAATTTGTGCTCATCATAAATCGTGCCTGTATCTACACTTTGTCTTAATAATATTGCAAGTGGCTTTGCGATAGATTGAACTACTTTCTTTAACAAAATAGCAGGCACTCCAATCAGGCCCTGCAGCAGCTCCATTTTTAATTTCATTAATAGCCTGCACAATATCAGCTTCATTAATATCTATGTCAGCTAAATATTCACTATTTTCGTCCCTTACTTCTATATCATTATCTTCATTATCTATTCTAGGGGTGAATTCTCTATTATATCGTTCTGCCAATATGTTGCAAAAAATTTCCTTTTTTCATTCGTAATCTCCCTTCAATTCTTAGAGGGCCTATTTCATTCTTCTTTTATTCATCTTCTTCGCATATGAGTATAATAGTTTGGGATTTTGCTTGATATTTAATAGGGTTTTTTCTTCCAAGTCCCGTTTTTCATTTTCTTTTGATTGTATAATCTTTTGTTCTGCATTTTCTATCTTACTTTTTAGTTCTATAACTTTCCATGCATTTTTTCTTTTGCAAGACCTTTTTTCCACTTTCTGATTTTCTGGAACAAGATCCTTCTGTCTCTTGGTATGCATGACTGATGTTTACTTTCTTCTTGGTATATATTTATCAACTATTTTCTTTTCTCAATATATATAATATCTCCGTATTTACCTTTATGTCATCACTTACGAAAATGTTATCCCAATCTTTGTTTAATTCTTCATTTATTTCTGACCATTTTATATTTTTACTGTAGAAGTTGTATTTTCCATATCCTTCCCACTTTTTCATTTCTTGCTTATCTCCCTTTTTCACTTGCTTTGGAATGGACTGTTATTCCATGACATTATGGTCTGAAATACTCGCATTATAAACTATTATTTCTTTAACATAATTCATCTCGTTCACAAATACTAGGTCTAAAGTATTTTCCTTTCTTGTTGGCAGGTGATTTATTTGTTGAATTGGTTGTATTCTAGTAGCATATCTAATAGCTTTTCGAATTGCCTCTTATCTTCTGCACTATTATTACTCTCTTTTTTATATGTATAAGTACATCCACAATCTCCTATTCGTTTCCTTTCCAGTCTACGAAAGGAAAGGAAAGTTGGAAGTCTCCAGATAGGAGAATAGTCCAGTCCTTGTGATTTCTACATATATCCTCCAATTTTTCTATTATTAAGTCAAACTCTTTAGTATTAGGAGGTCTATATATTACTATGTTCATAATTTTTCATATTCAAATTCTACCGCTATTAGTTCACATTCTGAGTTACTATATTTCTCATATATTTTTCCTTGTTTTTTGTCTTTCCCATATATTGCGGTTCCCCCTTGATTCCTATTTTTTCTATCTGATCTATAAGTTTGGAACCCTTTTATTTGATCATCATTCCCAGTCTCTTGGGAATACCAGGTTTCACTTATGTTCATTATATCTATTTTCTTTTCAATTTGGGTTAGTTCTTCTAAGTACTCTATTTTTCTTTTTGAGTTACTCGTAACTAAACCCTGCGCATTCATCACTATGATGGTTTGCGTGTTTTCTCCTTCATTTAATATTGGTAGTAATAAGGGTTTTCCCATGTCTCTTTCCTGTTCTGGTATGTTGTTCTTTTTTTCATTTCCAGAAATTCTAACATTAAAAAATCCAACTTATCCATAATATTTGTTCTTCCTTCATCATAATTATTCATTTTGTTCTGAATCTGCAATTTTCTCCATATCTGCAATATCCTCTTGCATAATAAAAACAGTTATTATCTCTTGAGTAGAATCTTGAGCTGATGCATTGAAATTTTTTGCTGACACCTCTGCATATCTCGTTGATGGCTTGCTTTTTTCTTTTACCTGATATTCTTCATTCCTCTCTTTATTTGTTCTTTCTTATTTTGGATTTTATTACTTGATTGATTATTTATTTGATTATTTTTCATGGCTACAGGTTGCAAATATTTACATTTTTTGTCGAACTTACATCCTTTTCCTTCTTTTAGGTTTTTGCATATTTTTGGATGTAGATCATTGCAATCATCCTCATAGCCATCTAGGTATGCACATTTACCATATATTTCATAGTTGTGACATACCTTAGGATGTTTGTAGTAACATCTTTCTCCAAATCTGCAATTCCCTCTTTTCAAAAGGTTGCAGACTTTGTCTTTTTTGTATATTTTTTCCTCTTTCCCGTCAGTGTGTAGATCTGGGTAGAGCCTCTTCGGCATTTTCTTTTGTGTTGTCATATCGTAATTTATTTCTTCGTAGGTATGCTGCTTTATAGCCTCATATGTATTAGGGCTTGTGCCTTGTATGATAAGGCGCCCTATGCGGTAATGTTAGACTAGCGATAATCTATACGCTAAGTCGGTTGGTATTGCACTTCCATCTTCAATGGAGTGTCTGGGGTTTTGTAGATCACTTATGAAGTCGGTATTATCTTTACGACGATGTATTAAACTCATGGTTCGGTGAGGTCTTTTTGTAGCAAAACACAAGGTATAAAAATAGTATAATTTTCTGAAGTTTTACATGATGAAGATCAGGGATGATCGTACAAGTCTTCTATGACGATAGCTTGATCGCTTCTGCCAATGATGATGGCTAATCCTATTCCTCTACATGATAAAGCTTAGGTAAAGAGGTACAGGTCTTCTAATGACGATAGCTAACTCTGTTCTCCTTGTCTACCATCTCTGTTACAAGTTATGAAGGAACAGACAGTAGTTCGAACATATGAACATACATACAATGACATAGTTTCATACGAACACACAATCGAATGAGACACGCTACAGATCACGTAGGCCGTTTGAATAATAGGTCGGGGTAGTTGTCTCAAGCAGGGAGCTTGGACTAATGTTTATAAACAATTGAATGACTACAGGTGACGGCATGTTATCTTAGCCTACATACTTATTGTATACGTCATCTTTAGCGTCTCTAGTCTCATCACATTCCTGCAAGCAATCTGGTTGACCTCTTTAGTTTTTAGACCTTTTATATATGGACTAAACATTCCATATTTTTATTATGTAAACACTTACATCAGCTCGGTCAGCTACCAAAACCAACCACTGAATATTACTCAAACTTGACTTGCATTTGACTTATAGGAGTGTGATACAGACACTATGTGAATATATATATATATAAGTAAATAATAAAATTCATGGTGTACATGATTGATTCAAGTAATAAAAATATATAAAACAAATGATATTGGTAAATAATAGTGATCACATGATATATATAATGATACAGTTTTTCACTTCATCTCATTAAGATACATATGCTACAGAAAATACTAATGTACTCTGATAATTGCATAGAATGAAGATTAACATGATAAAAATCATATTTTAACTGATAAAAAAGTTCATATATGAATTGATAAAATTATTAATGTTTATGCTGATTGATTCGTTGATTTTTATGCTAAATGTTATATATCTGATTCATTAATCAATATACTAACTCATAAATAACTGCAGATATTGGTAAGAAAAAGTTAACAGATTGATTATAGGATACCTGATTTGTTTATACATATGTATATGGATTCATATAATTATGATTAATATATGTGCACTTTAAATAGATTCCTATTGCGTACACGCAAAGATATATTTAGATTCTGTTATGTATGATCATTTATATAATAGATTCCTATTGCGTACACGCAAAAAATATATTTCGATTCTGTTATTTATGATCATTTATAGATATAGGATACATGATACTTTATATATATAGGATATATGACCGAGGTTATACTACTTCACTTTTAACTAGCTTTCGAACAACTTTTCGTCCATTACACAGTTCCAGACAACCACCTATAGCCAATGAAACGGCCTTTTTCAATGGTTAAAACAAGGGGAAAATTTGCCTGGGCGGGTCCAACGTTCTAGTTTTGCGCTCATACTTATTCTCTGCATCCTAAGCTACACGATTACGTTCGCGATGAAAAAAAAATCATCCCCAGCACGAGTCCTTCGCCAGCAAAGTAGAGTTGAATATCCTTCGGGTCGTAATTGTCGGAAGTATGTCCCTTTTGTAGTCGAATTCCGACAACCGCTGGAGCGTTCCGCATTAAAACGAGATTAACGACGAGATACGGTGTCGGTCGAAGAAGTCCATGAAATTCCTTTCACATTGTAGGCAGTTGTTACTTGACTGTAGTCGCCCGCTGCGACGAACGATTTTTTGAAGTTGCTATGTGAAACTCTCGTACTGCAGGATACTGTAACCGGTTCCATTAATCACCTGCAAGTGAAATTATACTTGTCACAAGGGCAAAGTAAATTCAGACGACATCCAAATACAGGGGAGGGGAGAGAGCCATTTAGACCAGACTTAACCCACATGAATTCGCTGATAAATTGGAATTCAAAAGAGTCAGCTGTACAAACTTTTTTATCCATGGCATTAACAATGAGTGAACCTATCCAGGTCTATGATGACTCGTAAAAATATCCATAATTATAAAAAATAAATAGATATCATTACGAATCTCAAAGAAAATTCGATATTACTGGTAGTAAGTTACTAGACAAAGAAGTGGAAAACGGAGCTAATTGTAAGATTGCCGGGCAACATAAGAGTCAAAGAGAATATTAATCATGATTCATGTGCCCTAACAAAAGTTCATATTCAATTTTCTCGCGCGCATCCTCTGAGGTTATTTAAAAACCTTCTTTATTAATAGGTAGGAGATGCAACGAAAAAACCCACTATGTAACTAATTTCTAAATAAACTTTGGGTTTTCCAAGAAAATGTGACATTTTCCCATGAATGTTTTACTTGAATTGTAATAGGCTAATGTTGCAAGTAAATATTTCTTATACATATCTTGATACTTCTAAATGTCTATGAGGTTCAGAAAAAAATTTATTCATTTTGTTGTTTATAGAATTCTATTTGCTTATTTTGTTATTAATTTTAAAATGATTGCAACTCCTTAGCTAAAGTTGCAATTGCGCATACGGATAGCCCAAATTTGTACCTAACGTCTGCCTTGCCCATGAGAAGCTCGGGCTAAGCATTCCTTTCTCCAGTCAATCTGTTTTTGCAAGCAGAGACGACACACAGATGAAGCCTGTGTAAGCAGATTATTGAGGTTAAAAGGAACAAATGCTGATACACGGCAATGATGACGTCGTCACTTGGCAGGAGATTGCTCTCAGCCAGCTAAGAGTTACGTTACTTGCGGTAAGAGATACGACTTTAGTATTTTCAAATGATATTTTAGTGTTTTAATTCTCCACCCGCATGAGAAGAATGTCTGAAAAAAAAAAAAAAAAAAAAAAAAAAAACAACAGTACCAAAATTGAACCAATATATTAGTTTCATGTTGGAAAATCTGCAATATTGTAATTATGTTAAATTAAATATTCCTTATTCAACTATATGAAAAAGGTTCCATACAAATTCTATATATATTATTAGCCCTGTATAAGATTCATATAGGATTATTCCATAGATAACATTTTCACTTCTAGACTTCCTGATTTTAAAATCTCTTTTATTTTATTTTTATTTATTTTATTATTATTAGTTTATTTATTTATTTATTTATTTAATTTTTTTTTTTTCATTGACTACGAATATAAATCACCGGGACAGACAATATGTCAGTAAGGTTTTGATATGTGTTTGAACTTTTAGCTTATTTGTCATTACTAAAGCGTTAAGTTAGAGTTCAAATCTTTACGCATATATATTTGGTTACGTTTTTGCTTATTGATTTTATCGTGATTCCTTTTTTATTATAATTTTGTAACCCTTCCGACTTCTTACGGAGTGTATTATATTGACTCCACTTGTATCCATATTTATTTTATTTTTTTTTTTTATATATATATTTATTTATTTATATATATTTGATAAATTAATGGTTGGCTTGAATATGTGGAAAAGTGTTCTAGCGGCGTACCGTATAAGGCTACTTGCGGCATTTAATTCTATAGATACAAGATATAACTGATAAAGGTATTTAAAACCGCAAAAACCGCTATAATCCAGTTTTGGATCCAACATCACGAGTTGTAACTCGTCAGACATTGACACTTCCTATTTAATTATCCGTTATTCTACCAAACCGATTGACTCTGGGTGATAAAATATATTATTGGTCTTCTTAATGGAAAGGAATTCACACAACGTGTTAAGGAGATTATTATTATCAATTTACACCACCCGAGTCACAGATTATTATGTGTTGAATTCCATATTTATTGATTTAGCACTCATAAATATTCGTAACGCACTCAATTGCGGTGTTTGTTTTAGTGCTATTAATTCTATATAACGTGTCAAGGACTATTAACACTAAGAAGTGTTTATTCCCTCTGTCAGACTCGTAATTCTGTTAATAATTCTACGTATATTCTTTCAAGGGTTATTGATTTGGCACAGGATTAGGCCTTAAACTGACAGGTGTCTTAGTGTATCCCTGTTTTCATGACACGTGTTACAATTAGTTATGCTTTTTATATCTGTAAGCATTGTAGGCCAGTAAATAGTGATTTGGCTTTCTGTGACATAGTAGAGAACCCTGGATGACGGAATGCAACCAGTTTATGACGATTGGTATGAAAGAGATTATTATTACTACCTGGTCGTTTAGTCATATG
Organism: Macrobrachium nipponense; assembly: GCF_015104395.2. Classification (NCBI taxonomy): domain Eukaryota; kingdom Metazoa; phylum Arthropoda; class Malacostraca; order Decapoda; family Palaemonidae; genus Macrobrachium; species Macrobrachium nipponense. The sequence continues at coordinate 49,809,785 of NC_061103.1, forward strand.
CTGTGTTTCTTCGGGTTTTCCTCGTCACAGACCTACATATAATATTACATTTGATTACATTATTCTGATACACATACTTTAAATGTACTTTTGCTTTAGGGTTTCTGCTCAAAAGTGTTTATTGTTTTTGCTTAGCCACTGACCCTGTTTCCGTTTCGAAGTGTTTATTGTTTGGTTTTTTGTTATTGTTTTGCTTATCACTGTTGGACACTTTGTTGTTTTGTTCAGTTTGTAACAGTTCTGCGCTCCGACCCCAGATATTCAATGCTCGCGATCTCTTGGGTTAAGGAATTTTTCTTGTTTAGATACTGTTTTAACAATAGGTACGGATGTTTCTATATCTTTTAGTCTAATTAATGGTTCTTATTTGCTGTATGGTGCGGGATTGCGGGATAATGCGTCAGCTATGATAATTGCTTTCCCAGGTAGATATCTTAACTTGGCTCCAAAGACCTGAATGATCATTTGTCACCGAGTTCCTTTTGGACTGTGATTAAAGCCTTTGAAAAACTCGGTAAGTGACTCATGTTCGGTAAGGACTTTATCAGGATAGCCATAGATTATGAACTTAAAATGTACTAGTGTTAAAGATACCTAGCCCTTCCTTGCCTATTACTGCATATTTACTTTCAGAGGGCTTTAGTTTACGTGAATAAAAAGCTATAGGGAAGAACTGTTTATCATATTACTGAAGTAATACCCTCTTACCCCTTGGTCTGAGGCGTCTGTTGCAATAAAAAAAAAATTCCTTATTTAAATCAGGGATTTTTAAGTTAGGTAAGCTGCATTTTCCCCTTTTAAGATATCGAACGCCTGTTGATGCTTTTCAGACCATAATAAATCTACGCTCTTCTTCGTAAGATCTGTTAAAGGAGCTGTCATCATTGAAGAGTTACATATTTACATACGATTGTAATACCCACTACAGCGCAAAAGTGCTGTATCCCCCTTTACGTAATAAGTACCGGAAAGTTATGAATAGCCGACACCTTACCATGGACTACTTTTAAGACCTTGACCAGACACATAAAACCTAGATAAACATGTTCGTTTTTAAAAAAACTCACATTTAGATATTTTACTCTGAGATTATTTGTCTTTGTCTCTGTAGCACTAGCTCTACTTTATGTGAATGTACTTCTAAGGTATTAGAAAAGATTACAAGATCATCCATATAGGCATGTAGGTTATCCCCTAAAAGTCTCCAAACACTATATTGTAATTGGGGCGCAACGTAAGCCGGAGGCATACGTAAAAATTGATAATGTCCCCTGGGTGTGCTGAAAACGGTGTATGAGGTACAATCACTTAGGTAATGGTATCTGGTAAAAGCATTTAAGTCCAAGTTGGTGAAAAAAAAAATTTATTCTAACCTAACAGAGATAAGATGTCGTCGGTACATCGCACTGGAAACTATCGGAAGTCGTTTCCTTGTTTAAGCGACAGTAATCTGCGCAGATACGCCAAGTCCGATCTTTCATGGCATGACGTTTTGAGGAAAAATTATATGGGCTTATTTGATTTCCTAATGGCTCCTATTACTAACATTTTTCAACTTCGTCATTTATCTCTATTTTAAATTTTCATTGAAAGTCTACACGAAGGTACGTATATAGCTTAATGTTTGTCCTTAGACCGTATTTTGTGTTAAATTACATCCGTTTTATCCAGAGATCACTCGCTAGTGGAGAAAACTTCCTGGTATTCAGTTGAAAGATAAAAAAAAAAAAAAATTCTGCTGAATCACCTCTGCTTGAATGACTTTGCGGATATTACTTAAGATAGATTATCAGAGAGATTCATCCACGACTGGTTGGGCGTGGATTAAAAATTAGCAACAATAAAAAATGCGATATTTATAACTTCCGTATCCACGATATGTATACTTTTTAGAGCTTTGTTCGCGGAAATCGTTATATTTCAGAGTGTCGGGAAGGATTAAAATTTCATTTCCCAGCAAAGTCTTTTTACACGCACTAAGACATTCGAGGGTGCATGCTTCTCGAGATTTTTGCGTGCAAAGTACGACTGCGGTTGTGGGAGAATTCTGTTGGGTCATTTGAACATGTTACGATTTATGAGACAAAGTATAGTTCCTTTATATAAGTTATTATTTGATTAACTGTCTCATTTTTGTTCAAACGGATTTTAATATGTTTGAAGGTTTATAGGATTTTCCTTTGATAAACACGCCTTATTTTGCAGGATGTAAGATAATATTTTGTATACCCCTAGATGGATCTTACAATTACACTACATACAGATAAATGTTTTTTATAACTATAGAGGTATCTGTAAGCGCTCGCTTATCCGGACTTCTCATTAGGGAAGTTCGAACAACAGACGTGAGTCCGTAAATACAAGATATTACGTGTATTAAAGAAATAAAACAAGATATTCTAATTTTTACGGCGCGTACAGTTGGGCTTAATCCACAGTACTCATAATAACTTATGTATTAAAAAAAAAAAAACGAAAACCTGCTCTGATTACTTTATACGGTCGTGTGTTTCATAGGAAAAATCCTTTTTAATTCAAAAGATATCGGTATATATGAACCAACATCGCTTTCCCCACTCTGCTAGAGTCGCTTATTGTGTGGAATTTGCTTCGCTTTGAAAACTTCGGCAGTTTTTTGACTACCTAACCTTGACCGCTTGGACTAGGTGACACAGTCACCGGGTTTGCTTGTTAGATTCTGAACGGGCTACTGTTTCTATTTCTTTTTGTAATAATTAGGATCCTTCTCTTTATTACCATCGGCAACATATTGTGTGTTTTAGCATTACGTTGCTGGTTACGTATAAAGCAATGAATGACTAACTATTAGGACTGAGCGATTACTAAATAAGACAAGTTATCTCTACTGTATGCAATATTAACTGTTTGTACTCATTCTTTGCTAAAATTTGAAATAGTGAGGGATCCTGGTCAGCGCATTTAGCCTGATGAAAGTTTTTTACAGACATGTTATTCCTTGCAATCCAGCCATATTTTTAAAGTTGAGTTGAGTCATTGAGGTTCGATATTTTATATAACTCAAAAAACTCAAGGCTAAAACTGCGATCGGGACTTTGCAAAGGAGCATTTATTGTCATGACCCGAAATAGTGGTTACCTCTAATTTATATAGATTTGTACGGGTGTTCCACTTGTTTTTTGTGTGTTTTCTAATCACTACGGTGCTTAACGACCCTATCTATGCATCTGTATAAATACAGGACGTCCATGCGTAAACGCATATTCACTGTTTAATATGATTTGTTACGTAAGGGATTAATAATCCACCAAAAATGATAAAGTTAACATAGTATATGATTATGATATTCAGTAGAACTTCTGGAAACAGACACTCAAAGATAAAAACTCGCAGTAGCGAAATCTCAATGATATAGATAATTTCTGTAAAAAAGTAAGATTAAGAATGTCTTCGTAACTTCAGCCACAGAGGAATAACGAAATTCGACCTGCAAAGGAAACGCTCAAAGTTTACTCCAAATGAATAAAAAATTGTACTTAGCTTGCTTTTGTGGGAAGTCACGGTGTTCCGATAACGACACACGGCCTGGTCCTCCTTCTATATTTAGCGACGACCATGGTTTGGCTTCAGTTTCCCCGTGGCGCGTTGTTTCGATGATTCGAAGCCCTTGAAAATCCGATGCTGCAGACGCGTTCGGTTTGTTTCTTGCAGTGCCGGAAACGCTCACTAACGATGTTTTCTTGAATGATTCTAATGAGAGACGAAGCTTCCGTTGCCGTAGGAAAAGGACACGTCGGTTTTGTTTCTTGAAGTTATTCACTAACGATGATACTAAGTTGCTTGACGAATCTTGTTGTTTCCGTCGTCGTTGAAGAGTTCTTATTGTTTTCTGAAGTCGCTCACTAACAATGATACTAGGTTGCTTGAAGAATCTGCTGCTTCCGTCGTCGTTGACTTCTTATGATACATGATTTATTATTCTGGTTTTTTCTTCGTAGGACGTTGTAGAGTTCTTCTGGTCCGCTGGCCACCAATATTAGGGCTTGTGCCTTGTATGATAAGGCGCCCTATGAGGTAATGTTAGACTAGCGATAATCTATACGCTAAGTCGGTTGGTATTGCACTTCCATCTTCAATGGAGTGTCTGGGGTTTTGTAGATCACTTACGAAGTCGGTATTATCTTTACGACGATGTATTAAACTCATGGTTCGGTGAGGTTCTTGTAGAAAACACAAGGTATAAAAATAGTATAATTTTCTAAGTTTTACATGATGAAGATCAGGGATGATCGTACAAGTCTTCTATGACGATAGCTTGATCGCTTCTGCCAATGATGATGGCTAATCCCATTCCTCTACATGATAAAGCTTAGTAAAGAGGTACAGGTCTTCTAATGACGAATAGCTAACTCTCTTCTCTTGTCTACCATCTCTGTTACAAGTTATGAAGGAACAGACAGTAGTTCGAACATATGAACATACATACAATGACATAGTTTCATACGAACACACAATCGAATGAGACACGCTACAGATCACGTAGGCCGTTTGAATAATAGGTCGGGGAGGTATTGTCTCAAGCAGGGAGCTTGGACTAAGTTTTTATAAACAATTGAATGACTAACAGGTGACGGTATGTTATCTTAGCCTACATACTTATTGTATACGTCCAAGCTTTAGCGTCTCTAGTCTCATCACATTCCTGCAAGCAATCTGGTTGACCTCTTTAGTTTTAGACTTTTATATATATGGACTAACATTCCATATTTTTATTATTGTAAACACTTACATATGTAGTATCAATGAGTATCTCTGCATCCATACTTTTATCTTGTTCTTTGTTTTCCTTATCTTTTTCTGTCATTTCAGTTTTGTTTACCTTCTCTTACGTTTTTCCTCTTCTTCTTCTTCTTCTTCTTCCTTCCTCTTCTTCTTCTTCTTCATCCTCAACAACTATTTGGTACATTCAATCTTGATTTAATACCATTGTCTTATCCATGGTAGACATGTTGGAGCAAAAAATTCTTGTGTCTTTTCTCATATCTTGCATTACCTCAGCACACTGTGGATGGTCGGAATGTTGCATGCAGCACATTTTCTGATTAGGTTTTGTGGATTACTATGCAATACCACACCTTACACAGTTTACATGCTTTTTGCAGCATTCTTTTTCCTAATGCATCAATTAGGATATTCACCAAGGTTCACCTTATTCATTTCTTTGTCGGAATATGTTTTTGGTTTATGTATATTTTCTTTATGAGTCCTCTTGACCACTTGGATTTTATTTGGTTTGATTTCTTCAATTATTTTCAAGATGTTTTCAGTTGATTTGTTCCAGTTTGAAGGATTGTATCCTTCTAATATATCTAGTGAATGCTTTTTGTATCTTTTTGGTTAGGACTGTTGCTGATCTCATAGATCAGAAATGCCAGTTTTCCCTTTCCCTTCTGCTACCTCATCGTATTGCGAATTTGCCAAGCAAGCTAAATCTCGCCATTTTTCCCGCAGTTGGAACTTACTGCCATTTGTTCTGATTTACAGTATTTCACTTGATAAACTAACTTAGAAGACGCTTTATCCTACTATTTTCACACTAATCTTATCACCGAAAGTTCACGAACACTTCTAGATATTTCTCAAATTCTAGACGTATGTTAAACTTGTGATATCTGTTGATTAATCTGACTTCGCGCAGGAACGTCTCACCATGCAAGATGACTACTACCAGCCAACTGTCAAAACGAAGGAAGACTTGACATGACCGAAAAATCAGCTTTCGATGACGTCACCA